>NC_065514.1:9948864-10039001 GCF_006386435.1 Epinephelus moara | reverse complement strand
TTATTGACCCGATCAAACAAAATGGGGGCGCTAGAGAGCTAATTTCTTATCTAGGCCTAACAGCCATATGGATTTTTACTAAACTTGGTAGATATGTAGAACAGGACGCCTCAAGGTGACTGGAGAAATTTAACTCTAATTGGCAACTGGGTGGCGCTATAACAACAGGAAAATGCTTGAAAATGGCTAAAATGCGACGGATCGCTGTGGCTCCCCCTGTGGCCAAATTTATTTATTTTTCCTAATTTTTGGTATGACTAAGTCATAGCATGGTATGCTGTAGTATATGGGTATGGATTAGTATCACAATATTAAGAAGTTTTATTTCTGGAAGATTTCTCTATACCTGGCCTGGAAGCCAGTTCGTAACAGTCCTCATTGGTTCAAAATTACAAGCTCCGGTGCACCCAAGACGGCACCAGGCTGGCCATGACCACCCTGATACAACTTCCCCACCCACTTGCCCCTCTAGTGAAAATGGCTGTAGGTCATTATTTCTGTCTTTGGCGTGAAGATAGTGGTATCTTATTAAGCTAGTCAACCTAAGGCATCAATTGGTAACAAACATGTCGGCATAGCTTGTCAAATTTTGGTGAAATTTTTATTTTATTAATTCATGTTGTTTCCTGTTTTACTTGGAAACACTTCACCTCCTGCCCCTGTGTGTTTTCCCTCCCTTTTGATGACTTCACCTGTGTCTGATTGTCTGTCCCGCCCTGATTAGCCTCACCTGTGTCTCGTTATCCTTCCCCTCACCAGAGTATTTAGTGTGTGTCTTGTTTTCTCTCAGTGCCAGTTCATCTTGGCTCTTTGTGTGTCTAGCGTTCCAGCCTTTTGTTTCCCTGTGTCCTCTTCTTTTCTTTTTTTGGATGTAGCCTCTTTATTGACTCTGCCTCTGCCTCATCCCTGTTGGATTTGTTTGCCTCCACTGATGGTACTTCCGTGTACCAAACCTACCTTTTTACCTGAGCTGTCTCCAGAGTCTTGTGTGTCTAGTCTCAGCTACTTCACTAGTTGTTCCATTCATGGCGGTTTTCAAAGCGGTCCGTTAAACTCTCACCTCAAGTTATCTGAATGAAAATGGGTCCCCTAAACATTGAGAGTGCTTGTTCCCAGTAAATGTTTTGATCCTTACAATCAAATTAAAGCTGCATATTTGTCTTTTTTAAGGCAAATAATAACCAGCCTATTAGAACAATGAATCACCAAACACAGGGGTGTATAGACTTTTCTGAATGAGGACCAGATGAGATAATGTGAAAAAAACAGGGGGCATATGCTTTTTTTTAGTGAAAAAGTATTTAACTTTCCACCTCTCCTGAAAGCTGCAGCAAATATCTGCTGTTACATAACTGTTCAGTTGCTTGTTTACCTTCTGTTTAAGAAAACTCATCAGTTCCTCTTGCGTAGTTTCTACTTGGCACATGTCTACAAACTGTATCATAGTCCTGCCATCTTGAAATGAATGGAAAAAATGCAAAGTGATCTGGCTTGATTATCAGAAATGTGTTTTAATTATAAAATGACATTTATCTATCATGTTAATTCATATAATTTGTGTTGTCAGTGATTTCAGTAAATTGCTGCAGAAGTATCACATTACTTTCTGTTGTGTATTAAAACAAAATAATAAAAAAAAACAATAGATGCATAAAAATGTACCAAATAATTAAACTGTCTTACAAAATGGGTTATTAAAAGAAAGAGAGACAGAATCTGTGGCTCCCATCCTTTATTTCATTAAAGCTGCTGTATTAAATGACTGTGAAAACACTGCATGGATGTGAAAGCTGTCGCTCATACTGTAGTGATGAACCCACAGAGAATTATCAGCAGACTCTGCAGCTCTCTGTGGATTTACAGTGAGTTCCAGCTCGTTGCTTCGCTGTCTGCTCTGCTGCTCGACTGTTCTGATCTCTCACGTCGTTCCAGCAGGCAGCTGCTCTCAGTGACTGTGCACTACCTGCTCAGCACCAGACAGCAGATGGACACGGTTAGAGGCTAGCAGGTGGAGCATTTAGCAGCTAATGCCTTCCATAATCTAGAAGACTTATAAAATGCTTTTTAACAAACTGAAGCCTGACACCTTCTCGCATCTACAGACAGTTTGAGTTTTTAGTTACGCAATGTAAGATTTTGCAGACTGGGGATCTTGCAGAGTCACTATTTGCAAGACGACAGGCCTTTGCCTACCTAGTCTGGGGTTTTTTGTCCACTATTGTCACACATCTAAAAATAATATAACCTCACGTTGTGTCAATCATGTTTGCACACCGAGTCCGAAACTTTTGTCCATTAAAATTTTCAGAACAGGTTAGATTTTCTGTGTTTTTCGCATCTGTCTGTTGGGAGTGATAGGAGGATTATAGTTCCTCTTCTCTTTTCCTTGTCTTTCATTTACATTTTGGACTGGTTTCCACTGAGAAATAAAGGTATGGTTGAGCTGAGTGTTTGTTTACATCACGTTGTTGAGGTGCGCACGCACCCTCTGGAGTTAGTTAATGAGGTGACAAGGTTCAGGTGTGTGAGTGCGGTAGAGTAAAAATGTTTGCTGCCATGTCATGAGGAGTCGCCACGTTTGAAAGTGCTGCTGAAGAGGACGGCAGCCACACACACACCCAGCCAAGCCACCGACTCTTTGAGAGCGAAACCAGTTTATGTTTGTTTTCGGATCCATTTTAACTACAAAAAACTGAACTACTGGGAAGAGCCAGGACGGAGCTGACGGTGCCTGGACTGACTGACCAGCCTCTGAATGCACCTAGCCTGCGGACCTGGTAAGCTGGCCTATCTGTATTATTTCTCACGCCTGGCAAACCAGTCCGCTGTTCCGTTCTTTCCTCCATTTGTTTCCTTCAATGACACACTCCAGGTTAGGGCTAGCCCATCATCTGAGCTGTTGACATCCCTAGACTTGACTAGTCCGTAACACCGTCAGAGCCTTTAGAGACGTTTGACCAAGAATCAGTGAAGAAAATGTGGCAGCAGGATACAGCCGAGACAAGACAGAGCAACAGGGTCACACAGAATCATTTCATAACTCAGATAGCTCACTTTCAACAGGTCAGATGGTAATATTCAGGTGGATTATGTTGACGAGGAGAAGGATGTGGACTGCACAAAGAATATGGAGGACAGAAAGGAAGGACAGCTTCACCCCTTCATGCAGCTGTGGCACCAAGTGAAAGACAGGGAGGGAGTAGGTCAGCCAGATAGGTAACTCCAGTGGAGAGAGGCAAAGGAGGAAATGTGTGTTTTCATTTTGTCACGTAATGCAAATTTTCACAAAGAATAGAATAATAAAACACATCGGAATCTTCGGATGAAGGGATTTAAAAAACGGACTCTGTGCAAAGGCCTTGCATCTGGATTCCTTTTGAGATGATTCCCTGTGCTGCTTCTGGTTGAAAATATCACGCAAAACTCCCTTTTAAGAAATATGATATTTAAATTTTTTTCTTACATGTCTGCAAAACACACAACTCTAGAAACACAAATGTGTGTCAACAGTATTATTATCAATTAGGTATCGGTATAATTCATAAAGATAAACTGTATTTGCGTACAGCCTCCGTTAGTTAGCTGCACTATGAGATTTAAAAAAAAAAGAAAAAAGATTTAAGCACAGAATCTTGTTCACTCCACAACTCCAACAATTTCTCCTCCGTTTTCACCCATCGTGATTATTGTCTGCCTTGTTTGCTGCTTCTTGTTTGGTGCTGGAGAGAGCAAACCTATTGTTGACAATGTTCATGTCAATAAACCTCAGTATTTGCATGAGCAAAGACTAATAATTTACAATAATATTAAACATGTTTGATTTTACTGGAACGTCAAGACGACAAAGAGAGCGCCTTATGGCCGGTATACACTGTGCGATTTTGGGCTGTCCCAGACGAAAGATGGCCATCGTGGGAGAAACATGGCGATATCTTTGGTCGTGGCTCTAAAAGGGTGGTCTTACGTCGCACTGTGAGACAGATTCAAGGACGGCTGTTGTCAACGTCTTGTGACCAAAGATAACCTGAGATAAAATTCTGACAGTGTCAGAAATTTAGGATGACTATCTCACAGTGTGGCAGCTGCTATGACCTACGTCTACTAATCAACCAAGAGAAATGCAGCACGAAATGACACAATGGTCACTGCGACACCGGCGCTAAACCCAAACAAATGATCGCTTGCCATGGAGGTAAAACGAACAAAAAGAAGTCTGTGGAACTCCCAGAAAGAGGACAGTTTGGTGGAGCTGTGGCAGCAGAAGCCTTGTTTATTTGATGTTTCCTCCAGCTGCTATCATGACCGCGAGAAAAAAAAACGCTGCATGGAAGGAAATTGCGGAGGAACTGCAACTTCCAGGTGAGTAAGCTACCTGATGCAGCTGATTTTAAATGTGCTATATAAATAAACTTGATTTGATTTGGTATAAGGCTGGCATGTAGGCGGGCACAGACAGAAATAGATGCAGACAGGAGTTGGTGGAGACCAAAAACAGAGCTAAAAGAGATCACTGAACTCACATTGCCAGGTGGCCAGAAACACCAAATGAGTGATAACACTCCTCCACAACTGCTGCAAGCAACTGTTAGTTGAACAACTTAAAAGCAGAGCTTTACCTTTGTGACTTGACTATAATAAGAAGCAGATGTGTAGTGAGGTACCTACCAATGGGTAAAACCAGGAAAAAAGGGAGCCAGCACAGAATGAAGCACCCGACAACAATGCCGAGCGTCTTAGCTGCCTTCTCTTCTCTCGAGAACTTCAGCAGCTTTGGCAGGGAGAAGGATGTGTGTTTATGTGTCGGGGTCCCCTCGTCCTCTTCCTGCTTCCCTGTCTGAGCAGAGTTCCCTCTGTGTATCCTCAGCATCACCCCGTCTGTCTCAACTCCTTCTCCCTTGCTGCCCTTCCGGAGGGTTTTCGTCTCTCTCTTTGCCACGGTATACACACGGCAGTACATGGCCAGGATGATGGCCAGAGGTATGTAGAAAGATCCCAGTGCTGAGAACAAAGCGTAGCCGGGCTCCTCCGTGATTCGGCACACTGTCTCATCTTCCGGGTCGGGCTCCTTCCAGCCAAACAGAGGGCCTACAGATATCGCAGCAGAGAGTCCCCACAGAGCAGCTACAGCTGTCAGGCCTCGCCGCCCTGTAGCCATGGCAGGGTAGTGCAGAGGGTAGCTGACAGCCAGGTAGCGGTCGATGGAGATCACACACAGGCTGAGGATCGAAGCGGTGCAGCAGAGGACATCCAGAGCGGCCCAGACGCTGCAGAAGGACCGGCCAAACACCCATCTCCCGAGAGCCTCCGAGGTGGCGGAGAAGGGCAGGACTGCAGCGCTGAGCAGCAGGTCTGCCGCTGCCAGGTTGGCGATGAAGTAATGTGTCACGGAGCGCCAGTGGTTGTGGAACAACACTGACAGGATGACCAGGATGTTGCCAAGGACCCCAAACACTACAAACACCACCAGCACCAGCCCCAGAACCACCGCCTTGGCTACATCCACCTCTGGGTGGGTGGAGGAGCTGCAGTTGGGACAGCCATCCGCTGCGGAGAATACACTAATGTTCTCAGCAGGAAACATTGTAATCTGTTGGGTGTATTAAATTGTGCAAGTGGCTTGCAGATTGATGACACTCATGCCACATCTGTTCCTCAATTACTACAGTTTCAACCCTCCGCCTTTTCCTGCTCCTCCTCATGCAGAGGATAAAAGCTTTTCCTGCTGCATCAACCGCTCCTCCAGTTCATTTGTAGATTGCCAGCGCTCCATTGATCACGTGGCCTTGGCCCGGGTCCCTTGGCAGAATGTCATCCACTGCCACAGTTTGTCATTTTAGTCCGGAGCAGCTTAATAGAAATGACAAATATTCATGTTTTAAGTGGCGGCCACTGATGGATTTGGAATGTCATGTTCAGCCGCACTGACAGGCTTCATCGCAGGAAACCTTTAAAAACAAGAAAAGAGATAAAAGTAGATTTAAGAACACATTCATAATCCAAGGCTTTTATAAATACCCACAAGCAGGCTCATTACCTCTTAAGTGCTGCTCTTTCTTCCGCAGCGTGGGAACTAATCAAAACTTCACGCGTACAACACATTAAAGGAAAATTGCAAAAAAATAAATCACCACACAGCACCCAGTTTTGATTAAAGTGTAAAAATATCACTCAGTAGTCTTTTCTTTTTTCCACAGCACACAGCCGCTCTATTTGCACATTCTTCTCCCCTCATTACAGCTGCATTAGAGAAAATGGGGGTTGAGTGAACTACGTAAGTGGCATTCACAATTTCCTTTTCATCCAAAAAAACACGACAGCCTACATGTCTTTTTGGAAGCAAACAGCCGCCATAAAACATCCCATTACTTTATCTGATGTTTATTGAACCTTTATTTAAACAGACAGATCAGCAGGTTCAAAGGAACAGTGTGTAATATTTAGGAGGGGGTTTAGTGGTTTATAGTTAGTATTGTAGATTGCACCCTGCTGAAACTTCTCCTAGGTAGAATTCTTTCAGTGTTAATCATTCAGGAGGGTTTTACCAAGAGCCAAATTATCCAAACAGGTCACTTCCTCTTAAAAACAAATGATTTGAGCTGATAAAAACACTGAATGAAGCTGTTTCAGGTTACAAATCAGTGTTTCTCTGACACTGTCTGGCGTGTTGGAGACAAGCTGCAGGCTAAAGCATCTGCCAATGTGTGCTCTGCTTTTTTCTCTATCTTAAGATCCAGCAACACATCCTCACTCGGACCTCGTCGCATATCCATGTTTGGTCATGGACTTTCCACGTCCAGATATGATGGGAAAGGTACCCTGGGTGCGTTGGTTGTTGATAGTCTGGGACACCATGTCAAGTTCTGCCTGTTACATGCATTGTCTTCTTTCAAAATACTTACCTTTTGCATTCAGTCTCTTTCAAAATAAAAGCACTACGTCAGTACAACAACGCAAATTGACATTTTTTTCCTCCAACAACTAACACACGTGGTTGGGTTTAGGAAAAAAGAACAGGGTTTGGATTTAGAATCCTACGAGATGCAAACACCGCTCTCCTGGATGAAAGTTGGCCCTACTTGGACTTTCACCGCTTTAACTTCTGTTCTTGTCCCGCCCCGTTTCCCCCTGATGCCACCGAGCGCTGTTCAACTATATCGACGACCGGCTGTGTATCATGCCAACGTTAAAGGATGGCTTTTTTTGTCAGTGTCTAGTGCTGCAAGTCACTGCCCAAGCACCAGATTTCGCCGACTTCGGAGTGAGACCGGGTTGGATCCAGACGTTCCAGAGGGTTTTGCAGGGAGCTCAATTATCCGTAGAGGTCTCCTCTCCAAAACACATGGACCAGGTGATTTGAACCCCTAAGAACTCTGACTGAAGCAGTTTCCCGCTTCCTTGCATAGGGGTTCCTAACTATGGCGGTGTTTGGTTTGTCCGTTCTGGACTACTGTAGAAATACTGCGGTGCAATTGATCTCCGTATATGAGGACCTGCTCCTTATGTAGATATAAACGGCTCATTCTAAGGTAACAAAAACACAACCATTCTTATTTACAGGTGGTTATACACTAAAGGAAACATACTTACTATATTATATTCCATTTCTGCCAATATATCCCCCCAGGGACGATTGGTCTGAGACAACAAGGGAAGCTGAACCTCTAAAATTTCATAGAAGAAATGGTCAAATATGCACTATTGAATTTACTTTAAAATAAGAATTTACATTGCATTAAACGTGTGCTAGGATGCGTTTCACATCGTGACTATGATGTTCAAACATCAGCTATTTATCACCAGTTTTCAAACGCGACCTCCCTGTCATACATTCTCGTGTCTACACGGTGGACGCGGAGCCTCCAAGCATTCCTATGAGACAGCGCTGAGCAGGTTTTTTTCATGCAGCAAAACGAGACGGTCATTGGATAAATGTGACAAAATCGTCACTTCCAGGGAGGCTCAGCTTCCCTGGGACCTAATGGAGCGGTAGGCAGGAGAGAACGCTTGGTGTATGCATGATGATTGGAGGAACTGTCTAAAAGGCTGAACCCCTTTGTGATTGATAGCACTTTGGAAATACACACCGGCATTGTCGCATTTCGAGCTCAGTCCCATGCGGAGATTTGTGAGTGGAGTCTTCCGACAGAGTGCCGTCTGGATTTCCTTATTTCCATAAGCCATATAGCTCATTTTCACTGTTTGTGCAGTACAGTTCAGGTGTTTCCTTCCCCTGTTTGAAAGACCAGCAGCAGCCACTGTATTCCCCTAAATCCTACACACTGGACCTTTACGACCCACGGTGTCCAGATGGCCTGCCAAGCATTGTCTAATTCACAATTTAAATAAGCTGATTCACACTGAGGATTTTTGTATGCAGTTTGAAAGTCAATAAGGTGCTGGAGTGCATGGAAAAGTCTCAAAATAGAGCATGTTTATGGAAAAAAAAAGAAAAAATGCTTGGAACACGGAGATCCAGGCTAAACCCCAAATATCCTGAAATCCTAGAAACGCCCCAGTGTACACCTGACCTTTATGGGGCTGCTGCGGCTGAATTTTCCTATTGTCAGAGATGAGCGAGGACAGCAAACACCATTTTTATTATCTGTCCTGATAAATAGGCTATTATCCCTGTTTGTTCATTAACTGGCCCCTGGCTGCCGGTCATTTTGCAAATGTGGCCTTCAGACACAGCAAGTTGAGTATCCATGATATAAAGGAAAATGTCTCTTTACTGTGAGCCTGTGTGCAGTGTGGCTGGTTGGTATTATAATAGAAGGGAGGGAAAAAGATAATCAAAGACAACAGGGTGAAAGACAAGGACACCACAGCAGCATAAGGATCCTTGGGGGCAAAGTGAAAATCATCTGTGGCATTATGAGAAAACCAGCCAGCCATGCAGGGTCGACAAAGATAAATGAAAGCCGAGATATATATTCTTTTAAGATCAGACATTCAGCAGGAGGCTGTGATGGCTTCCTTGAAGGCCTCGCGTCTGCAAGCTGGGCTCTAACTCAAACGCCGGATGACAAGCCAGGAATTGAACCTCCAGGAGAGCACTATATTAGCGAGGCACAGGCTCGGGCCCACTGATAGTCCCACTCAGTACCACTCTCCGCGTACGTGTTGGAGATCTGGGATGTCACCGAGTGAGATAAACGGCGGCGAGGAAAAAAGAATGAAAGAAGCAGTTGCGATAAAGCCTTTCGGAGAACAGAGTCATGCTTGTCACATGTTCGTGCAGGATCAAAGGCTTTTGCCTGCTGCACATCCCACCACGAGGCGGAACGAAATTCACCCAAATAAACACTTGATGCTTGGATTTCCAGCGTCAGTAGCCCGAGGGGGAAGTGAAACCAAATAGGCGGTGAATGGATATCTCGGATTGTTTCGGCAGGATGGATAAACGCAGTGATATTTGGAATACATTTACAGTTGTAATGAGATTTCTCGGTGCGGTGAAGTGCCTGCGCAAAGGAGATTAACCGCGTCTAAAAAGTTTATTTCCTCAGCCCACCTGTGTTTGAGTACTACTGTGTAAAGTGTCAGGCAGGAAATAGATTAGCATTGACCTGAGGTGTTACAGTAGAAACAATGCAGCAAAGATGAATCGACATTATTCAGTGAAACACGTCTTTCCTGAAGTTAAAAACCAGAGCAGCAAGTGTGGGACAGCTGTCACATCTACGTCCTGCAGCTGCTCAGCTCACACGTTATATTTGATTGGCCCGAGGCTGAAGACATCGCTTAATCTCAGAGTAAAGGCTCCTCTGCATATCCTTTCGCTTCATGTTTCATTCATGCGTGTATTAGCATGGAAGGGGCAGGGTGATAGCAGGGCTGTGACAAAATGATGAAGTGGTCTAAGATGTGTTAAATGACCTTTTCAGTCTGTTGCACTATTGACTGCCTTCCCGCCCTCTCCAGCCTTGTGCTGTGAGTTTTTGGCATCTTTTATTCATAATTTTCTCCCTCCAGGAAAGGAGGATTATCAGAGAAACTCTGTCGAGCTGCTTGGGTTTTGTCAAGAGGACAGGGGCAGTCCTGAGGTACCAAAACAAAAGATACAGAACTGAAGAGAAAGAAATGCTTGAGTGAGTCAACTGACCTACAAGTATGGAGTGGGTCTGTATAACAATAAACAATAAATGTCACAAAACCAATTGATGCGTTGACCTGTGCCCTACCGGAAAGAGAGCATGAAAATGTCAATGCATTTAATCTATCTACCTTCCTGAAGCTGTAATTGATTAACTGTTAATCATTTATCGAGCAAAAATACCAAATACTGCTCATTTCAGCCTCTAAAATATGATTTATTGTCTCTCTTTTTAATGGTATTCTAAGGCAGTGGTTCCCATCTGGTGGCAAAAGTGGGCCCATTCTGAATGGACGGCAAGTGACTTGCAAATGTGTCAAGTGTATGAAAAACACACTTTATCTTTTAGGTAGGGTAAAATTCCAGCGCAGAGCTTTTATGCTGAAGTGTTGTTTTCTGCTGTAGAGTGAGTGACTAATGGACAGCTGCTTGACAGAGAGAGCAAACTAGCTCAACAACATGGCCGAACACAAGTACGACACTGAATGTGTTAAACTGTGGGGCCTCGAACTAATGAGTAAGGAGAAATCTGGACCACTGGTCTAAGGGAGTGTTCGTTATCTGTGAGAGGGAAGGGGGTGTTGCACGACGGGAGAGGCATGTCAAAAAAATTGTAAGTACTGAGTAGTAGTAGGACTTATGTTTTTCTTAATTTTGGCTAAGGGGTAACCTGGAAATCCAGATGCCCCGCCCCTAGCAAATTCAAATTTGCTCTGCACGGGAATCTGGCCCAGCAAATTCAAATTTGCTCTGCACGGGAATCTGGCCCCGACGAGCTAGCCTTGCATCACCAGGCTCTTCACGTATGGCGAAGAGCCTGGTTTCCATTCACTCTGAATTTTGTCTGGATTCTGGTTCCAGTCTAGAGAGTGGATCCGGAAATCACCCAATTCACCAAAGTAAAAGTGTTCACCAAAGTAAAACTTTAAATTCTGGCGCACCATCGATTTACAATAAAAGAAAAAGCTTAACTAAATGGCTTGGGGCTTTTCTTGTAAATTATATTCTTTAAATTAAAAAGTTTCACCACATTTGTATTAGCTTGGTGCTTTTATTTTGACGTATAGGCGCATCCATCGAATTCCGGATCCTGTCTCTCTCACCCTGGTTCCGGTTCCTTACCAAAACGGCCACTAAACGGCCCCAGACTACCGACGAGCAGAGCCCGCTGAATCGCCATCGGACCAATCAGATCAGTTTATCTGACAGAGGCGGGCTCTGGGACAGCGCTACGCCGTAGGAATCGAAAAGTAAACAGCCAAGATGGCAGCTGCCGAAGGACCACGTCCATTCAATTTAGCTTTGGAAGAAACGCTAAGCCAACTACACTTATCTTTTTCCTTGAGAGAGGAACAGAAGACTGTTTTACCGACGGGATACGGCAAAAGCATAATATATCAGTTAGCCCCACTGGTCGGCAAAACAATGGGGCTTAGTGCAATGAATACGTCACCTTGTTTTTTGCTCTGATTGGCTATTGTGCTATCCAACGTGCGGCGGCATTTAATATGTCTCAGTTAGTGCTGCCCCTTGGGTAGGAAGGGTGTATCGGTGAGGGCCAGACTCAAAATCTTTCTAGATTTGAGTCTGGATTTCCAGGCTAGCTAAGGGGAGGAACAAACTTTAAAAGGGTGTATTTTGTATTTATTCTACACTTTTAACCCCCAAAACCCTCTGGTGGGTTTAAAAGGCATGTTTTCTTAAAAGAAAACACCAAAACTACGCCATTTATCACAGGCAGAAACTGTAAAAACAGAAATTATCTTTGGATCTTTAAAATGGTCTTTGAGCACATGCCACGAACACTCCCATCAGGAAATATAACCAAATCTAAGCTTAAAATAGTGCTATCTCATCGCTGTTAAAAATTTCCCAGATATAAGTTGTTTGTACTAACCAGATCCCGTACAAAAAATATAAAAATAAAATAAGGGCGCCCATTAGCTCACCTAGTGGAGCTTTGTCCTTGCTGCAGTGACTGCAGGTTTGTTCCTAACCTATGGCCCTTTGCTGCATGTCATTCCCTCTCTATACCCCCTTCACACTAAAAGAACTGTCCTATCCATTAAAAAAAGCCCTAAAAATATCTTTTTTTTTAAAAAGATCAAGGCTTTTTTCAACTCCAGGATTTCCTTTTCATGTTTTTAAATCTACCAACGCCTGCAGTGCCCAGTTATTGATAAGCTTTAAGCTCATGTTACTAATGCTGATGGTGTGCGAGCTGTGATGTGTGAGTGTGTGCAGGCCCACCCTCAGGGGGGCATCAAAAGGTATAGATGACCCCAGACCAAAGCAACAGGGGGCCCCACAAAAGGTTTATAGTTGACCTTTAAATTGGATCATTACAATTTACTTAGTGACTTAAATCACTGACAATACAAGTTACATATATTGACATGATAAATCAATGTATTGTTATCACCATCTGATGCTCCCATCCCCCCGCAGGTGCTGTGAGATGGTGTGGTCCATCTGACAGAGGGGTCAGATCATGATTTGATTTTATGGTGTAATACCTTGCAGTATTTTTTTCAGTCAGTGTTTGATGTTACTTTTCTCTAATCATTCATTAGAGGGCTTTTTTTCAGCAAAACAATAACCCGTATTCTGCTGAGCTGCACACACAGCTTGTGTGATGATGCGATGTGTGAGGAGGATTTGCATTTTGCTTCAGAAATTAGCCACCCCCCCTCCTCCCCTAATAAACAATGAACAGTCCCTAAATTGAATATCTCTGGGTTTTGCACTGCTGCTCAGCAGAAACAAGTTGAACACAGTCCCTTAACCTCTGAGAGATGCTTATGAATTTAAAATACATGTTTATTTAATTAATTTAAAACATTTCCTGGCGATTAATAGAAATCCATCACTAGTTGCATCCCTAAGTGTGTTTTCTTTCAGCTGACCAGCGGCGCGTCCCAACAGTGGGACCGCACGCCTCTCCCCTACCCTGCAGATATTTGATTAAAAGCTATCAGCGGACATCATTACACTCCAATTTACATCTGAAATCCAAAGTGCACTGCTCATTTTATTGCATTAGTGGATCTCACAGAAAGACAGTGCTTTGCCCTTGAAGAAACTTTCCCGTTAGCCTCAGCCTGAGTGGCCATTACACAATTGAAGCAAGGCAGCCAATTAAACCTCATATTGGAATCATAATTAGGATTTTGTTTTAGGAGACAGAATATTAGTGAGCATATTAAATGGCTTAATGTAGCCTGACCATGGGCATATTCAATCAGCACAGCACAGGACAGCATTACAGTCACAAGGGAAATGTGCACAATATTAGTATGAGCCCTCCTGACAACACGGGTGGATTACAAAATAGGCCGACGAGGCGTGGGCCCAGGAGCCCAGGTGCTCAGGGGGGCCATAAGCCAGCGTCTGTGCGTGAAGTCTCTGTCATTAACCTCGCATTTCTGGTTGCGTAGTCAAAGGGCTTTCTAAATGTTAATGTCACGCTGTGGCTATTTCTGACTCAGTAATTGCAAACGGAAGCGGTCAGTCCGTCTTCTGTCCACAATTAAAAATGAAGAGAGGGCTAAGATGATGCAAAAACGCCTCAAGCACTTGTTCCTCATGACAGTTGAGAGAGAACTGATCGCTGCATTGAACTTTGATATTGTGGGTGTTTATGCTCGAAGCAGAGCCAAGAAAAATGCATTGCATATGGAAAAACTATTTCATGACTAACTTATTTTTATTTTTATTCTTACTTTTATTAGACACAACAGGATGAGCATGAGGGGGGAAGAGAGAGTGGAGGACATGCAGCAAAGGGCCAAGGGTCGGAAACGAGCTATAAATCCTGTGTCGTGGAGATACAGGTGAATCTATCTCAATTATTTCAATTATAGTGCTAACGGTTTTGAGTGTTCCTGTGTCACATTGTACATTTCATACGTATCTTATCAATGTATCTAAAGTGACGTAGCTCTGATTACATGCACATGAGCTGCACATAACCACACATCATTATTGCAATATTTGACTGGGCCTATACAAAAAGTTGTGAATTAATTTTTAACTGACTGTATCGGTATGTTGTGCGCACCCATTTCGTAATAAAGAGGCAAACTCTGGCTGAAAAAATGTGATTTAATTTACTTTAATTTGAAAAACCTTCACTGGGGGTCATCGCTTTATTGTACGGAGCAAATTACAACAAAGCACCAGTGAAGACGACCTACCGCCGAAAGAAAAGAGACCGTATCACGAAAGCTACCTGTCTTATTTCTTCTATTGTTATGTCCTGATACAAGTAATAACACACGTAATAGAAGCTGTTGTGCACAGATATAAATACAGGTGTGCCTTGAGATTTTGGCTTGCCCGTTTCGTTTGTAAACCACTTGTGTATGGGATGGCGCACAGTGTGATAAGGGGTGACGGCTGCCAAGCTGCAGACCACTGTCCCAGATCAACAAAAAAACACCAGATTTTTTTTGCAACCCTGTGCTGCATTTCCAGCTGCGTTTGTGCCACCAAACATGGGCCACAGTGCAAGATGTTAATCATTTCTGTTAGTTCTGCAGTGCTCAGCAATACTTTTTAAAGGTCTGGTGGTCTTACCAATATAAGCCAATCCACATGGGCATTTAGTTGGAGCACATGAAATTATACCCTTAATGTTGTGACGATTGAATGAGACAGTTTTGTGAGTGAAATGAGATTGTTGGCAATGACCAAGTGAACTTTTTAGACGCACTGGTAATGAAGGAAAGCAACACTGATCTAACACTGATCTGAGCTGGTTTTGCTGAGCACTGCAGTACTATCAGGAACAATGAACCATCCAGCCCTGTGGCTGTACACCTCTCAAAGCTGAAGCACAATATTTCCACTCTAAGGTATGGTGGAATGAGGTGATAAATCATCCACGCAGAGGGGGAGATACAAATACAATGCTCTTATACTGGAACTTTTCTGGATACATACATTGGGCACTCTGGCCTCTAAAGTCTTAATGAGGAGTTTGATATTCTGTAATTCTGTATTCTGTCATTTCCTCACATTAACTTCGCCTGTGCTGCACAAAGTATTTAGATTCTTTCCATGTTTTCCTAACTGGTGTTATCTGTCTCTAAAAACTTTTTTAAGGTTGGATAAACAGACAGAGGCGCCTAGTGCAGATATATGACAGCTGTTTAGCTCAGGTTCTTTTGGCATTACCAACTACTGGGGAGACATGGTGATTTATATACTTGTACCTATGTGTATATTCAAAACTGTTTTTTTTATTGTGTACCTTTATTTCTATGTGTGGCCTGACTGTGTATATATGCTTATACTGTAATGCATTCTGCTGCTGGTGACTCAGAATTTGCAGCAACTGTGGCGTATCAGATGTGTTTATTGGATGTATGTTTGGCGGCTGTTTAACCAGGGAACTTTATGAAATACTTAATGTATGTGGGATTCACAATTTGTATAGGCTGGTATTTTACCCTTCTGTATTTATCAAGAGTGACTGATTCAGGCACCCACACAGGTATTTGGGCGACTTTCCGTCATTTATCAGAAGTCTGAGGAAGAGACGTAGGCTTGAAACATTACTCCGCATTAAAATCTCTCTACATGGAAACTGCTTGGTGTGAGGATTACTTATTTTTCTATTTTGTCAGATGTTTTTTAGCAACCCTTAACTACGTTTCAAGCAATGTTTGTACCAACAAACGTTTTTCTTTGGTGACCCATCGCTGCAATTCCAGCGGCTATTGAGCGACCAAATGTGTTCTTTTAGTGACTGGTTGCTGCAATTCAGCAGCTTTTATGCCGCCAAATGTGTTTTTTTTTTAATACTGACCTGTTGCTGCATTTCAAGCAGTGTTTTTGACGTTAAATGTGGGTGATTTTTAGTGAGCAGTTGCTGCATTTACAGCGGCTATTGTGTGTACGATGTGTACTTGTAATGACCAGATGCTGCATTTCCAGCAGCTTTTATGTCATCAAACGTGTGTGTATTTTTTTAGCGACCTATCACTACATTTCCAGCAGTGTTTGAGCCACCAAACGTGTTTTTTTCAGAGACCTGTAGCTGTTTTTTAGCGACTCATCGCTACATTTCCAGTGACATTTGTACCACCATACGTGGTTTTTTTTTCCGTGACCCATCGCTGCATTTCCAGTGGCATCCGAGCCACCAAACATGGGTGTTTTTTGGCGACCTGCTGCTGCATTTCCAGCAGTGTTTTTGCCATCAAACGTGGACGATTTTTAGTGACTGGTTGCTGGATTTTCAGCAGCTTTTATGCCATTATACGTGTGTGTTTTTTAGCGACCCTATGCAATGTTTCCAGCTGCGATTATGCCATCAAACGTGTGTTTTTTAGAGACCTGTAGCTGTGTCTCCAGTGGCTTTTGTGCCATTAAACGCATGTGTGTTTTGTAGCGACCCAATGCTACATTTCCAGCTGCGTTTGTGCCACCACATGTGGGTGCTTTAAGCCAAACTTCTCCTTACCATAACTTATTTCTTTTTGTGCCTAAACATTTTGTCTATGCAGCAGATCAGGAGGTTGTTTTCTTTTTACAGCAGGGGTTTGCTATCTCTCTGTCACGGGACCTTCTCTGCATTATGCTACACAGATCCCTACACATTCATTATATTCTGTGAGACACTCTCCATCAAGATTGTAGCAGCAAAGATTAAAGCTTCACCACTTTGTCTAACCAGCTCACCTGCGACACATCTGATTTATTACTGTCTTCTCTGCCCAAAGTCAATGCTGGAACAAATAGTTATTTCCGTTATTGATTTATCGATCAATCGATTACTTGGGAAATGCATCAATTTATCTTTTGATTAATGGGTTGACAAATGCCAGTAAATACAAAAAATGCCCATTACAAGTTCCTAGAGGCATAAAGACACCTTTAAATTGCTTTTGTTCAGCCAACAATTCAACAAGATCAATTCACTGCGATATAAAACAGAAAAAAAACAGCAAATCGTCACATTTGAGAAGCTGGAACCGGAAAATGTTTTCAAGAGTGCTACAATCACTATTTGAATTCACATCAAACAAAAGAAATCCAACATCCTTGTCAAGCACACACATGAATCTCTCAACATGCTAATCTATTCTGCTGCCGGTGCAGGCCACTAGAGTTCACATATTCTTACAAACACTGTAACACAACAGTTTGTGTCAGGTCTCTGGAGCAGTGCACTGCTGTGATGAATTACTACACATTTCTAAAAAGCTGCACTCTCCGTGAGAGGGGCCGGTCATAACTCAAAACCTACATGACATTACTCATTATGTTTTATCAACCTTGAACAACTGGCTGCACATTGCCCTTCAGAAAGGACAGTTACAGTAAATGGTTTGTCTTGTGCTTTCATCCATCTGGGGAGGTTGTGTTCTTTGCGCTTAGTCCCAAACGGCAGATCAATCCCACAGGAACATAATGTTTTAATTTCACTAAGCTCCATCTTGCTATAATCCTTTATCAATTTGTTTGTATTCTTAAAGAATCTAGATTTACATCCCATTTCACATCAGTGTTCTTATATTAAGATGGCCTACCTGTTGAGGGGAATGTTGTGAGAATAAATGAGGCTGCAAAGGGAACCAGCCTGTTGATTTTTTTTTCCATTATAAATATAAAACATTGCAACTTTACCTGACTAGTTTTGAAATATGCAAGAAATAAACAATTACTGAACATTAGGCAGCATGAATTAGCATCAGCAACGGATAGTGGAAATAAAGCAATTTTCACAATGTGCTCATCAGTGGCCTATTAAAAAAAAAACAATCACCACATCCTCCTCCTGATTGAAAAGAATCAAATAATCATAACGATCCATTATGGAAATTAGAAGTCACTCAGCCAGTGAAGTAAGCTGTGGGATGAAGGGAGGAGAGGAGAGAAAGAAGTCTTACCTTCCTCAGAGCGCACGCATCTCACTGCGCCGAGTTCATAAAGGAAAACAGTTAATTTTCTCTGGAAGCGCTCATGCGTTATTGTGTCCGCCACGGAGAGCGCAGAGCCTCCGTCCCTTCTGCCATCCTCCTGCCTCCTCTGGTGGGAGAGAAAGTCACAGTGGACCACCCCACCTGATCCTGGCAGGCCCCGCCCCCCTGCACGAGCCACTCACACTATTCAATTAACTGGTGTTCACGCGCCCTGATCATTTATTCTTTGTGTGGGAGCTAATGGAGTTGTAATCACGCTCGTACTGTGCATTAATAATCATCAATAACTTAAGCTAACTTTTATATTTTAAGGAGTTTATTACAAATATAATGGAAGGAAATAATTTTTGACATGAAAAACTGGAGGAATAAAATATCTTAACTCTTAATATTGACTTTTCAAACAGCATATTAACACACAATTTCCTTGTCGGATTTTAAAGGATAAGTTGCCATCCCTATGTTTATTTATTGTCAAAAACACAATAAAAATACCCCAATAAAACTAAAAATATACCCGACTAACATTGTCATGGTAGCCAAAGCTTGGTACATTTTATTCCTCTGTGCTATAGAAGGTCATCACGGTCCACAAACTATTAAAGACACACAGATGAGGCACACTGTAACACTGGGCAACATGCTTCTTTATTTCCATGATCACATACACAAGTTTATTTTGAGGTGATGGCACATGCATGCTGTAAATACTCACCGGCACATCAAATACTTGTTGATGTTAATCCGCAGTTGAAAATAGACACAAAGACTTCTCCTGGTTGACTGTAGTTGTTAAAGTGCCTGGCTGTTGAAGAATTTTTTATTTTCTAAGATTTCAGAGTTTAATAAAAAAAAACCATAAAAAATCTTGAGTGCCACAGACAGGAAAGGGAAGTTGGACATTGTTAGTTGATGATATTTATCATTGTTTTGATTAAATTACTAGTTTAAATTGTATGACCCCCCCGACCTTTCATCCACCTTAACAGTTATGTCAGAACACTGATGAACTCGGGGGGGGGGGTGGTTTGACCAAAACGCCGCGCTAAAGTGCCCTCTTGAGTGGCGAAAATGAGAGGATGTGCCCTATCAGCTGCCCTCTTGAATTATGAAAACGAGAGGATGTGCCCTTTTGGCGGCCCTCTTGAGTGGTGAAAGCGAGAGGATGGCCACTTTTGGCTGCCCTCTTGAGTGATCAAAACGAGACGATGTGCCCTATTGGATGAAAACGAGCGGATGTGCCCTTTTGGCTGCCCTCTTGAGTGGTGAAAACGAGAGGATGGCCCCTTTTGGCTGCCCTCTTGAGTGATCAAAACAAGACAATGTGCCCTATTGGATGAAAACGAGCGGATGTGCCCTTTTGGCGGCCCTCTTGAGTGGTGAAAATGAGAGGATGGCCCCTTTTGGCTGCCCTCTTGAGTGATCAAAACAAGACGATGTGCCCTATTTTGGCTGCCCTCTTGAGTGATCAAAACAAGACGATGTGCCCTATCAGCTGCCCTCTTGAATTATGAAAACGAGTGGATGTGCCCTTTTGGTTGCCCTCTTGAGTGGTGAAAACGAGAGGATGGCCCCTTTCGGCTGCCCTCTGGAGTGATCAAAACAAGACGATGTGCCCTATTGGATGAAAATGAGCGGATGTGCCCTTTTGGCTGCCCTCTTGAGTGGTGAAAACAAGTGGATGTGCCCTTTTGGCTGCCCTCTTGAGTGATCAAAACAAGATGATGTGCCCTATTGGATGAAAACGAGCGGATGTGCCCTTTTGGCGGCCCTCTTGATTAACAAAAACAAGAGAATGTGCCCTTTTGACTGCCCTCTTGAGTGGTGAAAATGAGAGGATGGCCCCTTTTGGCTGCCCTCTTGAGTGATTAAAACAAGACGATGTGCCCTATTGGATAAAAACGAGCAGATGTGCCCTTTTGGCTGCCCTCTTGTCCCCATGTCATGCAGTAGGTGCCCTTTTTTCCTTTTCGCCCCTGCCCTTCAAACATCCTGAGTCCGTCACTGTGCCGGAATAAATGTCGGCATTGTACATTTCTGCAAAAATGTGTTGTTGAAACTTAAGGTTTCTTTGCATTACAACAGCAATGTGGTTAATATGTGATTATGTTTGGTTTTGGTTTTTGTTAGGAAAAGATCATTTTTGGCCTTAAAATACATAATATTGGTCACATAATCAGTGCTGGAAATGCCAGCGCGTATCATAACACTGCAGAAGGTTCTGTCCAAATGCATTAACCCTGCCTTGCAGCATATGATACCACAGCAAAACGTGGCTTTTGGTGTCAGGTGTCTGACACCGAAATATCTGACAAAAGGGTGGTATTTGTCTTACTAAAAATAGCCAGGTTTGGTGGCACAATGGCAGCCGGAAATGCCACCGATGTGTTGTTAAAAAATGCTCGCTTTGATAGCAAAATTGCAGCTAGAAATGCTGCTGATGTCTTGCTGAAAAATGGTGTCAAATGATGTCTGGCTAAGAGAAACAACTGGTTCTGGTGATTGATGGTTTTAAACAGTAGTCTGTAGCTTGGCAGCCGTCTCGCCCAGGTGTCAGGCCATCCATCATCTCCCCCCACCATCAGATGACAAACTCAGTTTATGGTCATGTAATCACTATGTCGCTTTAGAAACCTTGATATGATATGTATGAAGCATATAAATGTAACATATCTGTGGTGTGCAGAAAAAGTACGTTTTCTTCTTTTCTTCAACAATGTCCTCCATGACAAGGTGAAACTCCAGCATTTATCGTCAGCTCAAACACTGACATCATCTTTCTGTTTACATTTCCCTGTCAAGCACCTCTCATGGCCACAAGAATAATGACTGCTGTCTGTCTGCCTGCAGCTAAAAAAGAGCAGTCTGACATTATTAGTGGTGCAGAACCTGCAAGGGAAGAGGTTAAGTTGTGGTTGGTCAGCCAAGTGTCTGACTGTGACACATGTGAGTGCAGTTCACAATCTGTCTTCTACTAACAGTCAATAATGTTTGTAATTGTTTAACCATGGTTTTGACCTCTCACCAACATTAACAAAGCACTTTTGGTTTCTCAGAGGTGACCACACCATAACCACAGAGGAGAGAGTGCAGAGAATAACCATATGGGTGTTTTTTTAGTCTGGAGAACGTCTTGGACAAATTGAATAAAAAACTTAATGGCTGGAATTCCATAAATCCCACATTATTCATAGCATGTATTGCCACAGTATTACCATCGGTCCAAAATGTAATTGTCCACAAGATATAGCTAAATGTAATGGACAGATAGTTATGAATCTTTGACAGATTCATGATTCCAGAGGATGAACCCCTTTCCTATTTAGACACAATTAACTTTCTGCTAGCACCAGCGTCAGGCCGGATGTTTAACAAAATAGGCAAGGCAGCTTTACTTGTATAGAACATTTCATACACTGGGGTGCATCACACCCTCATTTTTGTAACATTTTAGTCGCCAAGATGTGTGTGTTGTTTTTTACTTCATTTCACCCCTTATATACTAATTATATCTTCTTGTATCTTCTTTCCACGTGCACTTTATTTATTTATTTTTTGTATTGTTTGTCACTTTCTTGTTCTCTATATTTGTCTCAACTGGACATTACTTTATCTTGCCTTTGTGTGGCTTTCAGGATGCTGTTTTTGCAATGTGCACATTATCTGTCCTCAAAAAACCTAATAAAGAGAGTTTTTTTTCCAGTTTTTTTCATTAACATGTTTTAGTCAGTTGACAACTTATTTTAATAAGTTGGTCAAAATCCGAAACATTTTTGAGTAGGATAGAATTTAAATAAATAAGTTAAATATATTAATAAAATAATTTGTCCACTAAATATCAACTTTTGGATAAACATGAAGTTGGTTCAACTTGATAACATTTTTCGAGGTCAAAGCAAATCATGTTGGTTGTACTAAACTAATTGAGTTTGTCAGTTTATGAAAAACTCATAGGGTTAACTCAGAGTTTGAATTACTTAAACAGTAGCGGATCCTGATATGGGCCGAATGGCAAGTGCTGGAATTTGTAATTTACACCTGAACGCAACACAGGCCCCACTCCAATTGACTGTGTGTTCAGTGCTGTGCTGTGCTACTGTGTGAGCTGCGTGTTACACACTGTCCATAACAATAACTATGTCAGGTAGGTCGGACTCGTCGACGTTTTCGGTCAGGTAAATGTGTCCTGAGCCGTGCTCTAGTGGCTATCTAGTTTGTTTGATAAAAGGACAAGGTATAGACCTGTTCTATAGGAAAGGTAACCTTAAATGACTACTGTTGTGATCTGGCGCTACATAGAAAATAAAATTAAATAAAATTAACTTCACCTTCAAGGGGGGGCGGGGGGTGCCATTGGGGTGTCGCACAGGGCGCCATTTAGGCTAGAACCGCCACTGCTTAAAAAGATGCATGCAAATTGTTACCTTCATTTTTTGAAGTTGCACCACTGTGTTTTAAAATCATTAAACATAGCATAAGTGCACACAAGAGTTGTAAAGATGTAATGGGATGACAGCAATACATTTTGCAGACCACACTCATGCCTCCATAGGGATAAACCCTTTTAGATTTGAATAAACTCATGAATATTGCTGCAGTGCAACTCTCAAGACAAACTACTTCTTCCTTGACTAGTGGCAGGGTTATAAGAATTGCTGTAATAACATTAAACTAAAAGTACATGAGCACATAAACCTCACACCCATATGTAATTGTTAAACATGCCCTCCAAAACCATGGGCTTTAATTTACTGCTGTAGCAGCCTCTTCTGGTTTCAGGCTTTCCACCAGATGTTGGAACCTTGCTGCGGGGATTTGTTCAACCACAAGAGCATTAGTGAGGTCGATACTTAACTTGGGAGTCTGACTGTCGGCGTTCCAGTTCATCGCAAATGTGGTGGATGGGGTTGAAGTCAGGACTCTGCACAGGTAAGTCAGGTTCACACACACATAACATGGAAAATGCTTCTCTGTGACCCTGGTGTTGTGCAGTGAACAGTTGCCACAAAGTTAAAAGCACACAGTTTGCAGGACTTTTGGTCAGTCACAAGCTGAGGGATATGTGCTGCTCCAAAGGGACCGGCCTGGCCTTGGTGGTGCCTGGCTTTATTTTACAGAGGGATCCCATGCGTCCTGATGCAGACTCTGATTGGCTGGGAGAGTCCAGTCCATCACTAATACCTCAAGGATGACAAATTGGCCATTTCTTCTCTCAGGTTATTGTTTCAGGTTGAGTTATTTATGGCTTCTGTGACGACTCTGTGACCTGACCACAGGTGTCTCAGATGCCGCTGAGGGTCCTGGCAGCAGCGCTCAATTTGAGATTCTTTTTTTACTTGTGTCTCGAATGTCAGGGTGATGCATTCATCTTCAACTGACAGAGTTGTCTCATAAGTCTGCTGCCCCCGGGTGTATTGATCTTGTGTATGGATCTTTTTAGTCTTTGGGTTTATATTGCAGCTTTGTGTTCATTTGTGGCTGTCCTTGTATCGTCCTTTCGCTGGCCTCCATCTTGTCTCCATCCAGCATAAGAAGTCTTTTATTGTTTGGAATCTGTGGAGTTAACACTGATTATAAAGAGTGGAAATAAGTAAAGTAAAAGCCGAAAAAATTTTGCATTTTCTTTGATTAGTTCTTTCGCCTCTGATTAAATGAACCTGGGAGAGATTGGTTTGCCAGCTGTCGCACACAATGTTGAGCTCATCAACACTTGGATCGTGATGCTGATGAGTGTTGGCTTCAGTCAGTGAACTGATGTTCGTTCCTGGCTTTGACAACAGTGAACATAACTGTTTATTTAAATTCATCTCATGGATACTGCACAGGTCACACTGCCCTACAGTGTGCTCTGAGACATAGCCTAACAGTTTGTATATGAGTATCTGGTGATGCACCTGGTATTTAACATACATTGCATGCGCACAGAGCTGGCTAATGCATCTGTGAGCTCTGCCTGATTGTACCGAGCAGGAACATATACTTTATTTTAACACAAACGGCTCTGCAGAAGCTTTTAAGCTGCAATCCATTACTTCAGGCTTTTATATCTAGGGGCATGTTCACGTTTTTTGCGGTCATGGCAGCAATGTGACTGCATGGTTGGCAATGTTATGTCGGTCCACCACTTTAGTCCGGACTGGAATATCTCAGCAACCACTGTTGAATGGACTGGCCCAACATTTTGTACAAACAATCATGGTTCCCAAATGTTGTATCCGCGTGACCTTTGTGATCCAATAACTTTTCTTGTAGCACCACCAGGAGTTTGACGGCTTTTGAGTTAAATTTTGAACCAGCTATCGGATGGCTTGCCATAAAGTTTTGCACATTTTCCCTTGAGCATGATTTGTAAAAACTTTGGTGATCTTCTGACTTTTTCATCTAGCACCATTATCAAGTCAGATTTATCATCCCTGAAAATTATCCAGGGATGTTAAAGAGATAGGATGGATATTTGCATATATATTTAATCAGAAGATCAGCTGTTTGATCCCTAGCTCCTTAAGTCCACATGTCGAAGTATCCTTGAGCAAGACATTGTACCCCAAATTGCTCCCGGTGTGTGAGAGTGTTAAAAACTGAGTGGCAGTTGGCACTTTGTATGGTAGCCTCAGCCACCAATGTGTGAATGTGCCAAAAAAAGCGTTAAAAAGAAGCACTTTGAGTGATGGGAAGACTATAAAGGTGCTACACAAGTGCAGTCCATATACTGTGAAAGACGAGGTTTAAAGCATGCTAGTATAGGACTACACAAAAAAAAGAACTTCAGTGCTTTAATCTAACATTATTGGTATTTTGAAAGCAAAAAATGAATGCCAACATGTCCAAGCTGGGATGTGTGCATACATCCCCTCGGTGAAAGCCTGATTCAATGGAGGAGAGTCCTGCAAAGAAAGTTGCTATTCCAGCATACGCAACAACTGCCTACGCTACAAAGCAACCCCAAAAAAGTAAGACAGACTTATCAAAAAGAGAGTCTGATTAGCAAAGTGTTTCAGAGATGGAGAGAAAAGAGAGAATTGCCAAACATGGTGTTTTGTAACAATGGCATTTTTGAACTTATACTTACATATTTTTATATTTGTAGTTATTTGGTCCACCCTCGTAAATATAAGGCGGACACAATATTAGCAACACCTGTCAGTATGAGACAGTATATTTCAGTACTACCACACATTACTGACCCAAAAATGACTATAGAATTGAATCAACACCTCTCTAACACAGGTACCATTGACTAAACACATAAACACATGACTAATTAATGGTACCCAGCTGGCACATGACTGACCTTCAACACTG
The DNA here is from genome assembly GCF_006386435.1 of Epinephelus moara. Taxonomy (NCBI): domain Eukaryota; kingdom Metazoa; phylum Chordata; class Actinopteri; order Perciformes; family Serranidae; genus Epinephelus; species Epinephelus moara. The sequence continues at coordinate 10,013,672 of NC_065514.1, read as the reverse complement.
ATAGCGGTTGAGATTGACCTTTCGCTAAGCCCCGACCCTTTAGAGATGGTCCGACAAGCTGTCAGAGTAAGCATGGAGTCCACACTGTAACTAACTGCACTCCCTGATGAAATATTATCATATTTTTGGAAGAATGAAAGAGTGATTCCAGAGAGAAGCAGACAGAGGGGTCTACAGTCTGTGTTTGAAGGATATATCCAGGATGTCAAACTGACTCAGCAGCAACAACAGGTTAAAAAGACAAAGATAGTTAGAAGCTAAAGCCGAACTATAGGCTACAGATCACAGTGTAAAAGTGAACCACCACATCACTGCTGATCGCCACACAAGACAATGAATATAAAGGGAAACTTTGCTGATATTGAACCAGCTGTGTGGCATCACAGTGTGTGCAGATGAACGGTGTTTGGCTTCGCCTCCGTGCTGCTGCCAGCACCCTGACCTCCGCCACTAGGGAATATCCGGGGGAAGTCAAATAACGTTCATCTGCACACACTGCTATGACCCACAGCTGGTTGAATATCAGCAAAGTTTCCCTGCTTCCCTTCACTGGTTCCTGTACAGCAGGGTCGGTCTTTGTTTCACTGTTATAATCATTAAGGAGCAAAAGCAGCATGTGTGTACATTCAGTAGGCTATATCTTCAGTAGCTAGCTAGCTAACCCTACGCTTTTCAGGGTTTGATTTTGGTTTTGGAACAGGGAAGAAATGTATATCTTTTTCCAACCTCTCCAGGTAACGAGCATCATTAATACACGACGTGCCCCAGGCACAACATTTAGCTCCAAATCCACAAAACCAGCCTGAAAATGAGTCAATGGAGTTGACATTTAATTCTGATAGTTGTAAAAAGGTTAACAGAATTCCCATGAATCAACATTAAAATTTCAGAGAGACCCATTTAACATTAAAAAAAATTGAAATAACATTTCAAAGTTTATGAAGCAACATTGCAAAATCAGTGTTTATTCAGATTTCTAAATCAAAACATAATTCAACAGTGATTCAATCATGGTGTATGACTTTGATTTAACTGTGAAAAAACAGAATATAAGCTGGGATAAAGAAATTGGAAGTGATCTCATGCAACACTCCGACAACAGGAAATAGTTTGAGGGATAAATCAGTGAAGAGGAGTCATGTGTGACTTGTTGAGTTTTGATGGATTTGCTTAGCTGTGCAAACACACAGGCCCTGCTCTTCACAAAGGTCCCCTCCCAGACACTTTATCAAAGTTTCTGAGCTAAGAAAAGAAAAAAGTTAAGCGCTGAATATCTGCTGTAGGCCTATCTGTTTAAGAAATTTTGACTTTTGACAAAACAAATGCTGCTAAACATTAAGACAACTCGGTCTCAAGACACACACCTTCAAGGCATGTGTCAAGTTGCTCTGTGTTAAGATCTGAGAGGCGTAAGCACTCAGACGCCTCGGGCAGTTTCTTTTTTTCTTTTCGGAAGAAGCATTTGTCTTAAATCCTCCTCTTGAACCCGTCCGCCCATTTGCATAGGTCATAAAGTTCTATCAGATTTAGACGATGAAGAGTTGTGTGTTCACGCCCTGAAATGACAGCTTGACAGTTTTTGTTTTTCAAAGTTTAGCGAATGACTCATGCACTCAAAGTGCACTTTAGACTTCAATACGAGGAGTCTTTCTTCCTCTTCTTTCTATTCCCCACTCTCCTTTGCCTTGATCTGTGCGATTATTAAAGGTAAGCCAGTTTTCCAACCTGTGCGATATGGTGCTTGCAGGAGGACACTCACACTGGTGCTTGTGCAATAACAGACTGTTTTGACTTTTTTACCCTGAAACAGATTGATCTCAGTCATTTATCTCATGGGCAGGAGTACTTATGACTGTGCTATTCAGCTCCTGTAAAGTAAACTCTTTCACTTTAAAGGTCAGGTTCTTCGCCTTGAGCAGCCAGACAGGCATCTCAGGGAGCCATTACTGAACTGTAGTGCTTAAGGCATCCTCTCATAACTGATGTTCTCTCACATTCGCTGACTTCAGACATCAGAAAGTGATTTCACTTTGGGAAAAACCTATACTCTCCTTTAGCTGCCAGGGGAGTGCAAACGCGTGTGGCTGCAGCCTCCGCTTGGCAGGGAGAAATACATTTTCATTGTTATCAGCTTCAGCTGGTTAAATGCTAAATTATTCATGGTGAGGTAAAGGCTTGCCCTCATGAGATTAGTGCGCCTAATTGTTCATCCCGTTTGCTGCTTGAATGCAGGAGCGACGCTGGCTGAACACCAGCATCCTGGATGATTTCATTAATGGGAAAAAGAGAGAAGACATTTGGAAACTATTTACAGAGCTCCTTAAACTTTTAATGTCCTCAGCTAAGCCCCCCCAAAAAAATCTCCAACTATGCAAGCTAGGAAAATTAAAAGGAAATTAGACATCAAGTTGGGAATAGGCAGTTGATGTTTAGATGTCATCAGTTTCACCATGAGTTACCCTCGTAACATTTTATTGACATTTAAGAAAATAACTATTTTCTAATTTTCTGTTTAAAACAAACCTCAGAGCCCCAAAAGCCTTTTAAAGCAATTTTATAGTCTTTGAATCCCTTTAATTCTAATGAAGATCTCCTGCATGTCCAATCAGTAGCTGATGCACCTTTCGAAAACCTTAACGTGTCAATGGCCTCTTTTCAAGCTCATACATGAAGATTCTATTATCCTCCTCTGCAGTGTTGTCTTCCCAGTGCATTTCTACATTAGCAAAAACACCATGTATTACTAATAAGGTGCTTTTCAACCTTTTTTCTGTCATGGCACATATAAAAATCCCTGCTGTCCACAACATTATACAATTTCTAAATATCTGCAATGCCTAAAATATCACAAAAATATCACCACTGTGTTCATTCAGTCCATAAATAAACTTTAACTTATTACTTTCTGTGCAGAGGATAAACCGAAAACTGGTATGCTGGCTGCAACTGATGAAAAGCACATACGGAGCTCTTGGTTAACTGCTCCGAGGCTTTTTCTATGAGTCAGCCTTGAAAAGCTCAGTGACAGGAGGGAGGGAGGGGGGGCAATGCTGCAGTCACACTGCTGTCTGCAGTGGATGGATATTTGTTGGGCACACACTCAACTCCCAAACATAAAGTTTGCTGCTCTATATGCTAATTATATTCTGCCTTAATGTGCCTGCAGAATGTGTGCTCACCTATGAGAAGAGGCATCTGAGTGTTTTTGTTGAAAATGGATTCATTAATATGAGCACCTAATCAAATGAGAATTATCACCCAACTCTGCTTTTAAGCTTCTTTAAGCACTCTGTTGTGAATTACACGGAAAACAGACAGTTTGATCTGGTGAAGAAAGCAGAACATTTAGCAGCTAAAGAGCCAGAAGTATTTCTCAGGAGTTAATTGTGACCAAACCAAAGGTAAAAATCTCTGGGAGAGGTATGTATTATATTTATAGGCGCCTTTCAAAGCACTCAAGGACACCTCACAAGACACAGTTAGAAAAACAAGCAGCATTGTACCCATACAGTAGATCATAAAATCAAACAATTCAGAAATATACGACAAAAGTTAATAAAATGACTAGACAAAATTATGAATATTTGGTATTCACACATGCCGACGCTTCCCTTTATCCAGGTATAAACGGGGGGCAGCACGGTGGTGTGGTGGTTAGCACTGTCGCCTCACAGCAAGAGGGTTCCCGGTTCGATCCCGGGTGTGGGAGTCTGTGTGGAGCTTGCATGTTCTCCCCGTGTCAGCGTGGGCTCTCTCCGGGCACCCCGGCTTCTTCCCACAGTCCAAAAACATGCGGATTGGGGATTAGGTTAATTGATAACTCTAAATTGTCCGTAGGTGTGAATGTGAGCATGAAGGTGTGAATGTCTGTCTCTATGTGTCAGCCCTGCGATAATCTGGCGACCTGTCCAGGGTGTACCAGGGCGTACCCTGTCTCCCATTGTCAGCTGGGATAGACTCCAGCCCCCCCGCGACCTTCAAGAGGATGAAACGGTTAGAAGATGGATGGATGGTATAAACGGTGTATAGATGGTAAAGTTGGTATAGATGGTAAAATGAATTGGATTGCAGAAGAGGATCTAAGAGTATGGGAGGGTGTGTAGATATGAAGGAGTTCAGACAGGTAGGAAGGGGCTTGATTATGAAGGGCCTTAAAGGTGAGAGTCTTGAAATCAATGTGATATTTAACTGGATGCCAGTGAAGCTGCTGGAGAACAGGAGTGATATGATCTATGGAGGGGTTCTGGTAATGATACAGGCGACTGAATTCTGGCCCAACTGGAGTTTATGAAGACACTTGAGAGGGAGACCAAAGAGGACAGAATTGCAATAATCAATATGGGATGTAACCAAAGAATGAACGAGGATAGCAGCGCTCTGAGGTGTAAGTGATGGGTGAAGACGATTAATATTTTGTAGATGAAAGTGTGCAGACCGAGTAATATTATTGACGTTGGCCTAAAAGAACAGTGTACTACCCAGGATGACACCCAGACTCTTAACCTGAGGTGATAGACAGACATTGGAGTTGTCAGTGGTTAGAGAGAAACTGTGCAGTTTAGCCAAAGTAGATTTAATACCTACAAGATTTCCTTTCACTGTTAAGTTTGAGAAAGTTGCATGAAAGCCAAGATTTAATATCCAATTAGCAGTCAGTAAGGAAATTGGGGGGAAAAGTGGAAGTAGGCCTAGTGGATAGATGGAGCTGGGTGCCATCAGCATAGCAGTGGAATTGGATGCCACATTTTCTGAAGATATGGCCAAGAGGTAGAGGGTAGATAATTAATAAAAGGGGACCGAGGACAGAGCCCTGAGGGAACGCCACTAGTAATTGAAAAACTGGAAATTTCTGATTTGAGAAAAATGAGTGCAGCCAGAGAGATAAGATTTAAACCAGTTTAGAGCAGTGCCAGTGACACCAATGATAGCTAACCTTTCTAGGAAGATGTTATGTGAGATGGTATCAAAGGCTGCACTCAGATCAAGAAGAATGAGAATAGTTAAAAGCCCAGAGTCAGCTGCCATTAAAATATCATAAGTACTACGAGAGGACAAAAACACGACACGACTGCAAATAAATGCTAATGTTGCTCTGTGCCTGCAGGGTGTGTAAGTTTGTAAAAATGCAAACTATAACAACTTTATAAGGTGATAATATGTCAGGCTGTTTGTCCGTAGGCTTGTTTTAACCAAGACTCAGTTAATGCAGCTTTAATACCTTGGGTATTGGGTAGCAGAAAATAAGTCTTCACACAGTATGATGGTCTGCACTTTAAACATTTTACACCCATTATGGGTCTAGCGGGCATGCATTACCATTTTCCCAGCATGCTCAGCACCCTGCATAATGTCCTGAGATGCTGTTGCACCAGCAGGAGATGCTTGAGCTTTGATAGCTGAGCAAGGAAGCAGACACACATCTCTGTTTGTCCCTCTTAGCCCACAGTTCATTTTTAACAAGAGACCGATGGTGCACTTACATCCATCAAACGTATGACACACTGTTTCCCTCCCTGTGTGGACATAGCAAGGTATGCATTTCAAAGAAATGATGTCAATCCTAATTTGATTTCCTGTGCACTGCAGAGATGCTGGTGGCTGCCGCAGATACCAGGGGACTTGTTTGGGGAAAACGATACGGTGGGTCCAATTAATCATGGGATGCACTTAGAAATGGGTAAATGGAATTTGAAATGAGCACTTTTGTTTCATTAACTTATAAAGCCTCTGGGGCTGACAGAAAAAGCAGGATGAATGCATCAACAGTCTGGGCAAGAGGAGGAAAAAAACTCAAATGGGAATGAAATGGAAAAGCAGCCCATGGCAGACGATTAATGGCTGGGAATTGGTTAAGCCAGCTCGAGGAATGTCCTATTAATTACTTCAAATACTGTGGTGGCTACACTTCTTTGAATAAGCAAACAGCTAACTGGTTCTTTCAATCCACTGCTGTGAATCATCTAACTGGTCTGTTTGCTCGGGTTAGATATGATTCACTTACATGTTGCCACATTACTGGATTAATTAGAAGTTTATCTTTGAGATGTGATAATGATTATGATAATTTCTTGATTCAACATTTGATTAAGGAATCTAACATCCTTAAAGTCTACTGGTTTATATTTTCTGACAGAACAATATTTTTATATTTGTGATTATTTCTTTTAACACTTTTCTGTGAATATATTCAAATAATTCAAATCGTGTTTTTATTGGGTAACTAATGATTTTATACACACTGTTTCTGGATGTGGAGTTGATGAGGAGATGGGTAGGGATGAAGGTGTCTATGAGCAGGGGTGTGTGTTTGTGGATGAAAGCAGAGCTGAAGCTGGCAGGCAACAGGGAGGAGAGGGACAGAGAAGTAAAGAAAATCCTTTACTTCTCTCCACCCCAGAGTACAAGCTTTGGATTCCTTTTCAGCAGAATTTAAAAGAACTGATATTGAAATGAAATGTGTGCTTTACTTTAATGAACATACAGTTTAGTTTCAGCAATAAAACAATATAAATACACCAAAAAAATTAAAGCTCGAAAAGCTTTACTGATGTACAGTCAGTAGAAACCAAAATCATCAACACACTGAGGGCTGGATTCAAAATTACACAAAAGTAAGTAGGTCTGGGCATGATCCCGATGAGTCTGCGGATGGTGTCCTGGGGGATCTCCTCCCAGATCTGGATTAGGGCATCAGTGAGCTCCTGGACAGTCTGTGGTGGTACTTGGTAGTGTAGCATACACCAATACACAACGTCCCATAGGTTGCTCAATTGGACTTAGGTCAGGGAACGAGAGGGCCAGTCAATGGCATCGATGCCTTTCTCATCCAGGAACTGCCTACACACTCTGGCCTGCTGCTGGGTTGATGCCCTTCTACGGCCCTGTCCAGCTCTCCTCATGTAACGGCCGGTCTCCTGGTATCTCCTCCATGCTCTTGAGACTGTGCTGGGAGACACAGCAAACCTTACGGATGTACCATCCTGGAGGAACTGGACTACCTGTGCAACCTGATTGGGCTGCAGGTACCGCCTCATGCTACCAGTAGTGACAGGGACATGTGCATAACACAAAACTAGAGAAGAATCAGCCAGGAAGGATAAGGAGTCAACCAAAAGCCATTTCCTTTTTGAAGGTTGTCTTGCTTTTGCCTCTCCATTGCACCTGTTGTTTCTTTCATTTGCAGGTGAAACTGATTCACAATCACTTGTGCTTCCGAAATGGACAGATCGATATCCCTGAAGTTTTAAGACCATCAAGTGTTCCCTTAATTTTTTTTAGCAGTGTATTAATATTAATACAAGTAGACTGTTCAGTTCATGCACCAGTTCAGTTTAAAGCAGACTCCAAACATAACCACATCAAAAGATTAATTACTACACGGCTGTTTGACATCAATGACTTGTAAAGCCTTCACCATGTCATTTGATTATGTAACTTTGTATATGGTGGTGATGACATTTATTCTCTGCTCCTCTGTAGGTTTGCAGGGAACATGGAGCGCCAGCAGGCCGATAACCTTTTAAAATCCCACAGCAGTGGGACCTACCTTATCAGAGAGAGGACAGCTGAGGCAGAGCGGTTTGCCATCAGCATCAAGTGAGTATTTCACATCTTACAGGAGAGGGAAAATCTCAGAGGAATGGTTTTATCTGCATCTCATGGGAAATAGAAATTCTCAAGGGATGCCCCAGTCAGCTTTTTCCCGAGCATCTTTTCGCTCCAGCTAATTACCACTTGGTAATTGTTTTTTTTCTTTTTTAATCCACTTTTTCTGTGTGTATTTCCTCTGAGAAAATGCATCACGAAGACAAATGTGTGAGCTCTTAGTGAAGCTGTCATACAGTGATGTATTTGGAGAAATGCTTTTGCACATTTGTCTTCAAGTCTTTAAGACAGGTGCAGAGGGGCTGTGGGGACCAGCCTTTAGACAAATAATTAAATAAGTCCCACAGTCGCCCTCAGCTTGTGAAAATTACTTTATTTTGGTCTGTTAGTCCTTCAGGTGTACAACAAAATATTTCATGGTGACAGCAGCTGAACCCCAGAGGCACATGTGTGTGAAAGCATAGCAATATGAAACTGTAACAGAAAATGTTTGTAGATCAAGTTTTAAGGCAAATTTTATAAATAACAATCATAGCCATGTCTTTTGATGTTGTCTCTGTGATGTTTGGTTTGACAGATTCAATGATGAAGTAAAACACATCAAAGTCATTGAAAAAGACAGCTGGATTCACATCACTGAGGCCAAGAAGTTTGAGAGTCTTTTGGTGAGTCATATAGTTTGACTAGCAACATGAAATACCCACAGTGCCTTGATGTCAGTGTGAAAGACAGAAATCAGTTTGTCACATTTTCTAACCCCTCTGTACTGTGTTTTATAACAGGAGCTGGTGGAGTACTATCAGGCCCATTCACTGAAAGAAAGCTTCAAGTTGTTAGATACCACATTGCGATACCCCTACAAGTCGAGAGAACGCTCGCTAACACGGGCCAGTACACGCTCACCAGGTAAGCCTTCTGAATGTCCCTTTATTGTAACACCTTACATTAATTTTGTGCAGTTAGCCTGAGCTGTGGACACAAAAGCCCCGTTTCCACCGAGCAGTACGGTACAGTTCAGTTCGGTTCGGTTTTTGTCTGTTTCCACTGTGAAAATTGTGGATGGTACCAATGGAACCGTTTCGTACCGTCCCCATGTTTGGTCCCCCCTCTGTTGGGGTACCTAGCACACAGATCTGGTACAAAAAGGTGGAGCTGTGAACACTGCAGCCTGTTGATTGGTCAGTAGAGGACGGTCACTCTGCTAAACCCCTGAGTTTGCCTGAGAAAAACCAAATGCACAAACTTGTATTTTTAAATATCTGATGGAGACAGACTCTCACCGCAGCCTGTTTTATTTTGTTGTGAGAATGTCGACGTGCAACCCTGTTCTATGGACGATAAACGAGGTGCAGACGACAGTGTGTGCTGGATGGAGCAGTGAGAGACAACAACCTCGCCCACATTTAAGAAGTTTGCAGCGGAAACGCTAGGGTCTAGGTACCATGTGTGAAGGGTTACTTTTGGCTCCAAAGGTACCATACCGAAAGTTTTTGGTGGAAACGGGGCTAAAGTAAGAATGGAATGACTTTTAAATATCAACCAATACCAGAACACAGCCTGACCGTAATAAATACTGCTGCATACTCACACTGCTGCATGCAGCACAATCTGCAACTACAACTAATATAATTTTCCACAATAATGAGGGACTAGGTAAATTCAACAGACAAATGACAATCAGTAAGCATTTTGGCAGAGAAAACTTGACCATAGATGAAAGTGTCATCAGGTATCAAGATAGAGTCCGCTTTCCATGTTTGGTTGTTACCTTGTTAATGCAATTTTGTTTCATGAACAATACCCATATTTGGTATTACTCACCAAAACACATTTTGTGTGTGTCCCCCTGAGGTCGAACTAACTTGTTGAATGAATTTCCTTCCTCATATGACATTTGAAAACCAGATTTTTAAAAGTATTGTAAATCCAGCATTGTTTCCAGTCTTCTTCCTCTCTGCCTTTGCTGTCGCATTGCTGGGCATCTTTGCATGTTACTGCCACCTGCTGATCAGTGGAGCACATGAGAGACGTTTTACTTGTTGGGTTTCTCTCAACAGAAATCTATTCATTTTAACCCAAACCACAACTGTTTTTCCCAACCTCAAACAAGAGTTCTCTTTCTGGTCAAAAGCCCTCAAGGAAAATATCTCCCAGCTACATCAGTGGAATAGTGTGACTTGGCAGGACTGTGTATCATGTGCATGTTCGATAAATAAAAACCGGGACCCACTCGTAGAAAGACAGCTCCATCGCTCTACAGGAGATCTAAAACTCTATGGGGAACCATTAACATTTACCATTCTGTTACTGAGTTGAAGACATAGAGGCCTTAGCCTGTTAATAATAACTGTGTCAGAATACGAGCTAATATGTGGACTGACAGTGGAGATAAAGTGACTGAAAGGCTTGTCTGTCTGGTAGGGTTAGAAATAAGTCACAATTCAAGTCATGAATGCACTGTGTTCAGATATTTTTAGAAGTTTTTGGCCCAAATGTCAACACACCCGACCCCTCTGTCCAGTCTTAGAAGTCGTAGCCATTAGGTGGCAGCCCCATATTGTCTCTTCAATCTGTACCAGATCAGATGCCTGGTACTCACCAGCTTTCCGGCTTGGGCTCCAACAGAGCCATCCTATTCTGAGGAATTCTTCTGGGTTTCTGATTTCTGAGCCCTTATGGTGTGACATTGGGAAGAAGCTACTTCAGACAATGGATAGAAGTGGACAAAATGAGTTTCCTTTGCAGCGTGCTTGCGCTCTCTCCTAGAGAGATAAAGGAGGAGCTCAGAGGTTTGAAAGAAACTCTTAGCTAAATCGCTCCTTCTTTACGTCAAAAGTCAGTTGAGTTTGTCCAATGGGCATCTCTTTCAGATGACTCCTGGATATATCACTGTGTTTAAGGCATGGCCACTAGAGAGGAGTCCACTGGGCAGACCCAGAACAGGCTGGAGGAATTACATATCATATCTCTGGCCTTGGAATACCTTGGATTAACCCCAGGAAAAACTGTAAGGGAGAAAATCGGTGTCATTGTGAGCCGGATCTGGATAAGCAGTAATAAATGGATGGAAGCGTGTCTGGCGAATAACACATAGTGTGTGTCAACTATATCTGCCTACGTCTATGAATGATTATGATAGGACTAATTTGACTCTGACAAGACGTTATAATGTGCAGGTCCATCTTACACATTTAATCCCTCGCCATCTTGGCTGCAAAAATAGCAGGAAAGGGTAGAATAAATGAGACAGACTACCTCCCACTCTGTTTGTCTTCATTGGCACTCCCTTCCTTGCCAGGCCGGTGACTCTCCTGACTCATACAGAAAGATATGGAGGAAGCCCAGAGGGGAGCAGGGCAGAAAAAGAGACAAGCAGTGTGGAATAGATGAAGAGAGAAAGACAAAAAGGAAGAGTTTGTCAGCTAACTCAGACGCTTGTGGACTGGGTGTCTGAGATGGCAGCCATATCTGTCCATTAGACTCAATACTGACTCTTCCTTTGCACCGGCTGCTGGCTCCTACATTGGTCTGCCTTTGTTTGATCTGTAGGAAGGACTGGCCACTACGGCAGGATTGTGTCCTTCCTGTATTGGCTAAATTTGGAAATGAGTCTGTGCTGCTGCTGCTGCTGCTGCTGCTGATGTGCTCTCACTTCTCTCTCTTTGATTTCAAGCATATATTTTTGTGTTTTTGTGGATGCAGACGTGCCGTACCCCGCAGGTATTCATGGAAACAGTGATGGGATTAGGGTGCATTTATGATGGGGAAGGAAAAAGCCGTGGTCGATCACATCCACTTCTCTCATTCCCTTTAAAAGCTATGCTCTCTGCACCATTATGTCCTGACAGTTGTGTAATGGAGGCCAGATAAACATCATCTGGGAGGCTGAACAGTGTTGTGCTGCTGTGCAGCAGGCGAAATATGCTGCAAAGAGCAGATGGTGTCACATTTTAATTCATGTTTAACACTAAAAATCAGATGGACCTCATGTTGTCTGTTGGTGATGTGGCACAAATAGTCACCATTAAAAATAATGAATTTAAAATTAAAATGGGTTTTAGTTGGTTGGTTTTATTTTATTTTCCTTAAATGATTATTAGGGTTGGGAATTTGCCCATCCACGTGTTTTGTGGACCTGGACGAGGCTTATGACCATGTCCCCCGGGGAATCCTGTGCAGTGTACTGCAGGATTGTGGGGTACTGGGGTCATTGCTGCGAGCCATCCGGTCTTTACAATACAAAGGAGAAGCTGTGTTGGTATACCCGGCACAAAGACAAACATGTTTTCGATGGGTTGTCAGGGTTGTCCTTTGACAGGACGAGTGATTTGGTGACCCCAGAACTGCTCTTTGCTATTTTCAGACAACATGGTTCTGTTGGCTTCATCAGACCGTGACCCCCAGCACGCACTGATGTGGTTTGAGTGTGAAGCAGTGGAGATGAGAGTCACTACCTTCAAGTATGAGGCTATGGTTCTCTGCCAGTTAACAGTGGGCCACTCCATCTAGGTTGGGAGTAAGTTACTGTCCCAAGTGAAGGAGCTCCACTTCTTGGGGTGTTGTTCCTGAGTAAGGATAAAGTAGAGCATGGGACGTACAAGCAGATTAGTGCAGTGCAGGCAGGGATACTGGCGTTGTACTGGACCATTGTGGTGAAAAGAGGGCTGAGCCAAAGGCACATGCCTATTGTCATCAGTTTTGGGTAGTGACGAAATCTAGGGCTGCCCCCTAATAGTCGACCAAACGTTTATCGACCAGAAAGGTAAATTAATATCGTAAACATGCAGGCGACTAGTCGACTAATGGCCCTAAATGACACCTATTGGTCTACTACGGAAATTCCTAGTCGGGGGCAGCCCTAGTAAAATCAGATACAAGCAGCCAAAATTAGTAACACCACAAGAACTGGAACTCCTTCACTTCTTCCACGTGGTGGCTTTGTGCAGCCTTAGAGAGAGTGCTAGGAGCACAGAAATCTGCAGGGAACTCAAAATAGAACAGCTGCTCCCCAGTGTCTAAAGGGGCCAGATCAGGTGGTTTGGGAGAGTAGGAGATTCAGGGGTAGACCAAGAATACACGAAAGGGATTATATGTCTCATTTGACCTAGGAATGTCACAGGATTCCCTAAGAGAAGGTGGAAAATGTATCTGGTGAGAGACATGTCTAATACCTTGCCTGGCCTGACACCACCATGACCTAGGTTTTTATCTGTCTCAACACTGTCACACAGTCAAATCATGACCCCAAAATGATCAAGATTAAAGATCATAAAAACAGAACCCATCTTTAAGAGACAGACAACTTCTATGCACTACTTTTTAAACTCTTTAAATGCTTGTCTGGCGCTCTGCATGCACACTCCTCAAACAGCTTCATTTCCTCCTCTTTCTCTTCTCCTCTCAGCAGCCACCTGCGCCTCCTACAACTTCTCCTTCCTCAGTCCGCAGGGCCTCAACTTCTCCTCTCAGAGCTCAGCTCCCTTTTGGTCAGGTACTCATTTTTTCCTGTCTTTTCTTGCTCCTGTTGTCCTCCTGCACCTCATAACTAATTTCATAATGAGCCTCTGTGCTCTCAACCTCATCACTTCGTCTTTGTGGCGCTCTTTTCATTAGCGAGAGCATACAACATGCATCTTCCCGGGATCACATTCCCTCATTAAATCATGAAAAGAAAACCAATTTCCTCTCCCATGATGAAACAACCTGTCCTTTCCCATCGTGCTCATTTGTCATTGTGAGTACAGTGTGTCATGCTGAACACTGAACTGACCATCTTTCTTCTGATCATTCCTCACGTCTAGTTATTCCCACCACGTCTAGTATGACCTTTCTTCTCTGTTAAGTTCTTCTAATGTAAATACCCTGAGCTCCCATTGTTTCAATTTTCAGTGTTTACTCCTCGGGTGGTCAGTACAGCAGTGGCCAGGTATAACTTTGCAGCACGAGACATGAGAGAGCTGTCACTGCGAGAAGGAGACATCGTTAAAATCTACAGCAAGATCGGCGGGGACCAGGGCTGGTGGAAAGGAGAAGCCAATGGTCGAGTGAGTAAATCATCAAAGTCTGTTCCTTTATGGATGGTAAAAGTGATTCAAAAGCCTACGTAGAAAGAGAACATTCTGGGTGCCGACTTTTGTTTTTGATGCCATGACATACTATGACTTTTCATGGCATTTTTATGATTACTGTCTCAACCTTTCTGTGACTGTTTTTATGACATACTACACTATTACTTGTTTTATAACTCCTCTTTAAGACCTACAATATTGTCATTTTAATGACAAATTGTACTACGTAAAGTTCTGTTTTGTTTACATACTATATTGTGAAATTTTTAAGACATGCTATGGCTCTTTTTCATTTTTTTTTTTCATTCTATATTATGTTTTTTTCAATACATTTTCATGACATGCTAAACCATAACTTTTTTATCCCATATTTGACATACTATCCTGTTATTTTAACATTCGATGCTATGACTTTTTTAAAAATACATTTTTAGACACACTATACTATGACATTTTTGACATACCTTTTTTCACAACATACTATATAATAACATTGTTGTACAATTTTTATGACATACTATACTATGTCTTGAATACATTTTTATGACTTATACTTCACTATGAAATGTTTAAAACCTAACATATTTTTCAAGACATACTACACTGACATTTTTATTATGTTTTCATGACATACTGTAGACATTTTTATGAAATACTATGCTATGAATTTATATCATCTGACTTTTTTTTACTGTGTACTACACTGACATTTTTACGGTAGATTAATTGCACAGTATAGTGTGAAATTTTTATAACATTTAAATGACATTTTATGACTTTTTAACACTTTCCACTTTTTTCCATTTTGATGACATCCTACATTATAACTTTCTTTCACTTCATTTTGATGACATACTATACTAGCACTTTTCTTCATGATTTGGGACGACATACTATACTATGATTTTTTTTCATTATTTGGGACGACATACTATACTATGACTTTTCATGATTTGGTACGACATACTATACTATGACTTTTTTCATGATTTGGTACAACGTGCTATACTATCACTTTTTTTGCACGATTTGAGACGACATACTATACTATGACTTTTTTTCATGTTTTGGGACGACATACTATACTATGACTTTTTTTCATGATTTGGGACGACATACTATACTATNTCCTCATGTAACGGCCGGTCTCCTGGTATCTCCTCCATGCTCTTGAGACTGTGCTGGGAGACACAGCAAACCTTACGGATGTACCATCCTGGAGGAACTGGACTACCTGTGCAACCTGATTGGGCTGCAGGTACCACCTCATGCTACCAGTAGTGACAAGGACACTGGCAGAACAAAAACTAGAGAAGAATCAGCCAGGAAGGATAAGGAGTTAACCAAAAGCCATTTCCTTTTTGAAGGTTGTCTTGCTTTTGCCTCTCCAGTGCACCTGCTGTTTCTTTCATTTGCACCAAAGCAGGTGAAACTGATTCACAATCACTTGTGCTTCCTAAATTCACAGATTGATATCCCTGAAGTATAACTGACTTGGTGTTGTGCTGTGACCATTAAATTTTCCCTTAATTTATTTGAGCAGTGTACATGTATATCTTCCAAACATTCACATTACATGTACATTCCAGGACACAAACCATCATATACAGAAATTCATGCATGAATGCCCCAACTGGAATTTCCATATGTGCACACATGCACATTTTTCATAAATGTAATGTGTCTGCAGAAATGCAACCAGATGTAAATCCTTTTGCATGCACACACACATATGCATACATGTCACATGTACATACTTTGTATGTAGATACAGAAATTCGTATGTGCAGTATCAGCACATACACTCAGTGAAGCTTCTGTAGGCATGCCCAGCTGAAGTTAATGCCTGATGCAACAGTCCAGCAATAAATCCTACTTCCATGAAGATTATAATATCAAATTTCTTTGCTGAAACTGTTATAGAGAGGTGTTGATTCTATTGTGGTTATTTTGGTTGTGGCTTTGAATAATATTGTGTTATGCTGAGAGGGGCTGCTGATGTTTAGTCTACTGTTGGTGGCGTAAATGCGGTGGATTTCTTGTGTTTACGCATGTGAAAGCCTTGGAGGAGAAGGGAAAATCAAAAATGGATTGTATGAATGAAACATCAGTTCAGAAGTCTCAAATAAAGTAGAAGTTTTGAGCAAAGCAGCGATGATGTGTGAGGCATAAAATGGGGGAAATGTTGGCCAAATGACATGCACAACCACGGGACCATCATAAAAAATGTAAAACTGTATTGGAGAAGGAGGTTGCACTTGAACATTGGGATTCTCAGTGGAGCGCCAAACCCAAAATCCAATAAGCATATTTTTAAAGAAAGTGAAAAGGTAGCACATCTCAGGATTTCCAAGTCAACGAGGACAAAATATTCACATTTTGTCCTCGTTGACTTGGAAATCACAGATAGTAGCACACATTTTTACGTTAAAAAAAGAAGTAAAACATATTTTCCATTGGTGGAAACAAGACAAACCACCTTACAGTTTATGAAAACTGAGCAGAGGAACGATACAACACAACAGTAGGTACATGATGGGCCTGCCAAGGTGAACAGGGTGTCCTGCCAGCCCTGCCACAGAAGACGAGGCACAGTGTACATCTCTGGGTGTTTTCCTTCATGGCTGCTAGAGCAGCAGCAGGAGTGAACATCTTGTGAATATAAAGAATAGTACAGAGCAGATCATGCAAGATTTTCCATGATAGCAGGGGCACCTTGGCATCAATTCTGGTATTTATTTTCAGCAGCAACTTTTCAGCACTTTCTGATGACCGCAGACTGAAACAGGTTTTTATGTGTTATTAAAGTGCCACGAGGCAATTGATGGTTCGCAGCATACGTACTGCGAGACCTTTTGTTCATTTGATTGTATCTATTTTATTAACTGCACCTGACTGGCTGTTAAATAATGGATAAAGCTTTAGGTCAGAGAGTTTTTTATACATATCATTCGAATATAGTTGACCAAGGGTGTTTGTAAAACTCTGGGAAACCACAAGTTTTGAGAAAAGTTTTCTCCTGAAGTCTCTAATGAGTGGTGAGGAGTTGCTTCAATTTTTGTTGGCTGCCTTACTTTAATATTGTTCATAAATTTATCAGTCATGGAGGAGCTAGTGGTGCCCTATTTGATTTAATAGGAAGAAATACAGAAAGAAATGTTGCTGATAAGTCATTTGGAGTACGTTGTACTTCATTCTGTTAGTAATGGAGGGATGATGGTTATGATATGAAACTTTTTCCAGTAGTTTGTTACTAGACTTTCCCAGGGTTGTCTTGGTTTCTCATAATGATCAAAACAGTGCAGTCGTAACTGTGTTTTCTTATTTATGATAGCATAGAGCTCATATATAAGTGCAGTAAGTCCTCCACAAAGGGCCCTGGTTTCTTCTTCCATTAGTAGAAAAAGGTTTATTTCTCCCCTATTTCTTTCTTATTCCTGCCAGCGGCTGCCTAAAATGCTGTGGATACGGTTATGAAAGAGTTAATAGGATTTGCTCATGTGAAAAAAGGATGTTCAGCCTGATTAAAATATGTTTTGGATTTTCATAAAGCGGACTGTGACATGCAATATGTCATTATTTGAAAACCAAATGTGATTATTAATAAAGATGCGTGTCTTTTATCCATGTAAGCAGCAGAGCTCTATAGATGGCAACATCGGCCTGTCAGTCGCTTGGTCCAAACTGAAATATCTCAATAAGATATATTGTATAGATCGCCATGGAATTTGCAGATATTCATGGTGCCCAGAAGATGAATCATAATACACCACGAAGTTGATATTGATGGCTTTGAGTGAAATGTTTTGACAGCTACTGAATGCATTGGTACAAACTGTGGCACACACATTCATGTTCTCCTCAGGAAGAACTGTACTCACTTTGGTAATCCCATAATATTCCATATAACACCATCATCAGGTTGAAATTTTAATTAGTCCAGTGCTTTGGTTAATACCTGAATACCTGCAATACAAATGACTTTCCTACCAGCCTCTACTTTGTGTCTCATGCTAATAGGCCTCAGCCGTACTTTCAATATTTCCCAGTGGCCACTTGCGGTATTACAGCAAAAATATCCCCTATCACCCAAAAAGCATTTTCCCTATAGAGCTCGTAAGTCACGCCCCTTCCGGTAGACCCCCATCGGACCTCTAGGCTCGGAAAATATGAATGGGAGTCAATGGAGAGAAAATTATTATTTTCTGGTCCCAGTCATTAAATGCCTTAGATTACACAAATGTTTTGTGTGGGTCGATTTTCTTTCGAGGCGGTGAAGTGTACCAGAGACACAGCCATGTTCCGAGTGCGAGTGGTGACGTATATCCAACGCGTAGAGAGCAGCAAAGAGCTGTAGTCCACAAAGCGCTCTCACACAAAACCTAACAGTATCAAACTTCTTCCCGCTAAACTGTAGCCTTCTTTGCACGAAAAAATATATTAAAAATTCACAAACAACATATGTGAAATTCATGGCACAATTCAAATGGGACCAGAAAATAATTTTCATCTAGCCATTGAAACTCATTATGAGAAATCGATTTTTAAGGTCCCATGTACCGGAAACGGAAAAACGCAACTTACGAGCTCTATAGACCACCATTTTAAAAAAGATGACTGTAAGTAACAGGCAATTACCTGACACTCTTAGGTCTCCATAGTCAATATGTGGAATGTTTGATACTCAGTTTCATTACCCCTACGTTCAACTTTGGGGGTACCCCACCTATAAAGGGGTGTCTCCTGCCTTGCCTCTCTCCTTTTGCTGTTGTACTCCATGGGAGAGATAAATAACATTGCACTCTGATTGTAATTTCCGTGTATTAGCACTGTTAAGCAGCTTATAAGTTCAATTTTCTGCCTAAACTTATTGTATAATATGCTAACATATTCCTGTGTCACTTAATTTGTGTAGGGGCTCGAGATATATATGGTCATAATTGACAGAGGATTTTGTTTTTATCTCTTGCTGTCAGGTATGTTTCTTGTGTTTTATTCTGCTGAACTGAATGTAACATGGCTGCCCTTTTGCTGTTGTGCTCCATGGGAGGGGAGCTTGAGTTAAATGGTCGTAATTGTTGGAGGATTTTTGTTTTTTTGCCTCTTGCTGTCAGAGTTGTCAGGAATAAATTGAGTTGCCTCCAGAGATATCCACAGTCTGGGTGTCTTCATATCAGCACAGCGCAGACACCACAACAGTCCACTGGTTACATGTAATAGTGTTGACAGGACAGGAATTTTCATTTCCTGGGACAGCAAAGGCATGACCCGCCCTACTCTGCCTTGTTCTGCCTCTGATTGGCTTACCCTGACGTTCTAACCCTAACCCTAACCAATCTCGTTCCTCACCCCAAAATCTAACCAACCGAACAGACGAAGGCTACAAGTGCTAGCCAGTCAAAGGGAGAGTAGGACTCTTTCTATTACGAATTTCTGATCGTGGGAAGTTTTATGACTGTAAAACCTTCCGTGAGCAGAGAGAAGCGATTTAAATCCGTGACATCATCAAAATGTAAAGTCTGTGGACTGAACAAGAACTCACGAATGGGGCCAGGAGGAGACACACTGCTGT
This sequence comes from Epinephelus moara, assembly GCF_006386435.1. Classification (NCBI taxonomy): domain Eukaryota; kingdom Metazoa; phylum Chordata; class Actinopteri; order Perciformes; family Serranidae; genus Epinephelus; species Epinephelus moara. The sequence goes on along the minus strand of NC_065514.1, from coordinate 9,994,427 downwards.
GCATATTCAGTGGGCCACACATGCCGGAAGTTAACCTGGGAGCTGATGAGCAATTCGTATTGGACCAAACAGGCGCCATTTTGGGGTCTGGTACTCAGATCTTTTAACAAGGTGTGTTTCCGTCCACCTTTTTTAATGTGCATTTTCAATTTGTGCATAAAAAAACCTTAGTGGAAACACCAAAAATTCAAAAACATCACTAAATATCACCAAAAAAATGTGCTTGGGGGAGGTGGAAAAGTTGGTGTATTGATATAAGGTAACTGCGACTAAGTTCAACCGAGATAGATTCAGGGGATACATGATGACATACCGTCATTGCATAGGACAGTTCTCTTCATTATCTCTGGATTTTTTTTAACACTCCACACTGCTGCGCTATTACCAGAACTCTTCTAAGAGCTCATTGTCACCTCTCAGTGACAGCTTATCAGCTCCAAACCGCAGTTGGGAACACACTGGCTTACTTACATTAATTTAGCTTGGCTCATTATAAGCTGGTACCTCGCTTCTAGCAGTCCAGACCAGCCTGCAGAAGGAAGGATTGCGAGGCGTTCGGGTGCCGTTCACAACAATGGCTTTATTACAGTCTTCACCACATAACATTAAACATGGCCTTCTCATGAGGTAGCCCTGAACTTATCTAGACACTTAATTCTACTGCTATCATCACTCTTTGCTGCATGTGTCTTCACCATGACACCCCGAGAGAGCTGCTTCCCTCCACATACACAATGAAGTACACGTCACACCCTCACAGATTACCCACAAGGCCAGTGCTCTTAAAGGGGGAAAAGGGTGAGCCGGTAGCTGTGATATTCATTGATCAAAACTCTCTTTTTCCATTGTCCAGTGTGCTCTCTGTTATTCATTTGAGGTACGACTGGTGCTCTTCTTCTGCAGCTCTGATTGGAGAATCAGTGCCACCTACTGCTTATCTTGATGAACCAACTATCAGTAGTGAATGAAAAAGCAGATAAATTCGCATTTTCTTTGGCTGATTTTCTCAAAACTTGGCTAAAATTGTCACTAAATTTGGATGGAAACCCAACTATACATCCATGGTGCTAATAAGCAAAAGTTAGCATGCTAACAATAAACATAACCTGTTAAATATCATCATGTTGGCATTGTCATTGTGAGCATGATAGCACATTAGCTATGACAGTGTATGTATGGCTGTGCCAAAATGCAGCCTCAGAGAAGTGCTAACATTTGTTCAGACTCTTTGTCTTATCATTATATTTAAACTTTGTCACTCACCTAGTATTATTGTTTAATAGCATAGCCTAAGTACACAGCAACTGATGGGCCAAGATGCCACACTTGAAGCTCTTGTGTCTGTGATAATGGCTTGTCTGTAAAAGATGAATTATTCATAATTGTATCAGGATTTCCCGAGCTGTATGAACTCTCCTCCTTTTCCTATCTGATCCTGACTCCCACTGATACAAGAAGAAACACTGCCTGCAGGGTGGCGGCTAATGCTTCTGATAGTCTGCAAAGGCTGTTTCGATTAGTTTAGCAGTGAAACAATCGTTAGTAATATTTTTCCTCAGTTTATATGATTTGATGGGAACATGCTGCATTTCTCTAAATCGGATTGATAAATGTTTATAGCACTTTCTAATCTAAATGTCTGTATCTAACAAAGCTGGATGACTCAGTTGACACTCTAACAAGCGACCAATTTCAAGTGGAGATTGATGAAATGTTGCTGACAGTCGGGTCTTAAAGCACAAACACCAGATAATATATCACAGAGTAATGAACGACCTCTCCGCTGCTGCACAGTGCATTCACTTATCAAGACAGAAAGTAGATTACTATAAGATGACGGAGTTTTCACAGTTCCTTAAAGGTGGCATTGCATCTGTTTTCTATCACAGAGCTTAAAAATACCAAAGAGTTTGTGTGGGTTTGACGAGACAGTCGTCCTTTCTTTTGCTCAAATTGAGTTGTCACAGTACAAAGAAAACAAATCCCGGGGGAATACTGAATAAATGTCTTTTCTGAGAGTCCCAGCTCTTCACAACTTATTAATAAAAACATTAGCAGTAGTATCTGCTTTCAAAAATCCATATCAATTCAACACTAATAATGTGACTGACTGTCATGACAGGCAATCCACTTTGCAGAGAGGATCGTTTTCTGAAAGTACAGCTGCAGAGCCAATCAGCAAATAGACTAGAATGTGATTACAGAGACAAGTTTGAGGGATAAAATAGAGTTTAGAGTAGAAATATAGGCATGAAGCTACAAATAAAGAGGAGTGTAATGGAAATGTAACAAAAGGGAAAGCAGCATTGGCAAACCCAAGGATGATTTATTTTCTCTAAGGACTACCTGCTCAGAATGTTGAGTGGAGGGTGAAGGGTGCCTACCCTTCAGTTACCCTTTGTCTGCCTTAAAACGGTCTCTGCGTGACTTACATGAATGTAAAGACAAAATGCACAGAATATGTTCAGTTCACTGAAGGACGTGAGGAGGACATGGCTGCTTTTTCAAAACACATTCAGAAACACCCTTGAAAGACAATGACAGGTGAGGAGTGGGACCAAGGAAAGGGCAGAGAAGGAAACACTAGTACTGAATGATGGAAAAATGTCCAGGATGGAAAGACACGTCTCATAATTAAAATTATTTTCTTTGTATTGATGTAACTAAGTTACCACGGCTGTATATTGCAGCAGGTAGGACACTTTTTCTGTGTTCATCTTGTACTTTTGCACTTTTACTCAATACTGTACTGAAGTCTGGAGGCATCTATCTATGTCACATCCATCCATCCATCCATCCATCCATCCATCCATCCATCCATCCATCCATCCATCCCTACCTACCTACCTACCTACCTACAACTGACCAACCAACCAACCAACCGACCAACCTCCTGATCTCTTTAAATACTTGCAGAAGGTATCTGAAAGCAGCACAAGCAAAGTGATGACACTCCAGGTTTCAAAGGGTCTATCCAACCATCCATCCATCCATCCATCCCTACCTACCTACCTACCTACCTACCTACCTACCTACATACAACTGACCAACCAACCAACCAACCTCCTGATCTTTTTAAATACTTGCGGAAGGTATCTGAAAATAGCACAAGCAAAGTGATGACACTCCAGGTTTCAAAAGGTCCATCCATCCATCCATCCATCCATCCATCCCTACCTACCTACCTACCTACCTACCTACCTACATACATACAACTGACCAACCAACCAACCAACCTCCTGATCTCTTCAAATACTTGCGGAAGGTATCTGAAAGTAGCACAAGCAAAGTGATGACACTCCAGGTTTCAAAGGGTCTATCCATCCATCCATCCATCCATCCATCCATCCATCCATCCATCCATCCCTACCTACCTACCTACCAACCTACCTACCTACAACCGACCGACCGACCGACCGACCGACCGACCAACCTCCTGATCTCTTTAAATACCGTACTTGCGGAAGATATCTGAAAGCAGCACAAGCAAAGTGATGACACTCCAAACTGAAACAATCAAAAATAGATGATAGTCTGAAACTGTCACCAAATGGAAGTACGTTGATTTCCCACATGTACAATACTCTCTTACCAACAAATTCCCCCTCGTCTGAATATTTCAAGCAGAAGTGGGAAGAATTCGGCGAACCAATTTCAGATGATTTATGGGAAAAAAGCCTTGAGAAAATACATACTTGCTCAAATAAAGCAAAACATCATCTCATCCAATTTAAAATTAAACACAGACTTCACTATTCAAAGGAGAAACTACATAGTATATACCCAGAGGTGTCGCCTATGTGTGACAAATGTCAGTCCTCTGTGGCAACACTCTATGTCCAAAGATAACCTTTTTGGATTGATATCTGCAGCATAATGTCTGAGGTCATGAACACTAGAATTAAGCCAGAGCCTCTGCTCATTATTCTTGGAATATCTGAGACCTTCAGAAAGTCAGCAACATTTTCCCTCTTATTGCCTCATGACGGCAAAGAAACTATTTCCCATACTATGGAAGCACACACCTGTCCCTACCTCCAAGATGTGGCTTGGGGACCTAACAAACACACTCCCTTTGGAAAGACTAAGATTTGCCCTGAAAGATAGACTTCAACAATTTAATAAAGCCTGGAAACCTCCTCATATCTTATCTTGCAACTGCAAATCTAACACAACAGTGCAGCCCCAGTACACACTGTACACCAACTGAGATGACTGAAGAGTGAAAGGTCTCTGTGGGTGGAGGGAGGTAGGAGGAGTGGAGAAGTGATGTGGGTATGGGACGGCAGCCCTGCGACTTTGGTGACATTATTTATCATACTATTTTATGCTGATGTACTTGCAATAATTTTACTACCTTATTTGATTTTACCAGTGTGTCTACTACAGCATTTGGTCCCTTTTTGATCTCAGGACATTGTGCACAACTGTTAAATTCAAGAAAATGGGCCTGAAATGTAGATGTTGATTACATGTGGAATCCATCTGCTCAATAAAAGATATTAAATAATACAAAAAAAGTCACAATATACTTTGCTTTTAATAGGAAAGGGTTTGAGTGAGTACCTAAGGCATTCAGGTAAAATTAAAGTTAACAAAAATAAGGAGCTAAAGTGAAACCAGCATTTTTATATACTTCCATGTGACATAAAATCCTGAGTTATGCTATTTTGTGCCTACCTGTAATATTAAATATATTTTTAGTATTTTTGTCACTTAAAATATTGATGCAGTAAATCCATGTCAGCCAGAATAATCCAGAATTAGCTCTCACTGTCAAACGCATGCAAGCACACATTGTAGTCCAGGGGCGTCAAAGTCATTTTAGCTCACGGGCCACATACAGTGTGATTTAATCGCAGACTAAATTGAAAGAAAAGAACTGTATTCTGTTCCAGGTGGAAAAGCCTCTGAAGCAGCACATTACATGAAGGAAGCTACTCACTGTTTATCTTGCTCCTGAAACTTAGCACCTCTCAGTCTACACAAGTGCATCACCACTAAATGTGCAAAGTCATCCAGTGGACCAGATTGGACCCTTTAGCGGCCGGTTCTGGCCCCCAGGCCATATGTTTGACACCCCTGTTGTAGACAATATGGCAGCAGAAAAGTCTTCTTTGATGAATACGTACATGATTTAATGAATTAACCCTTTGAATCCTGAGCTGATCAGTGCGCCTTCTTTCAAAAACATGGGGAAAGGGCAATGAGCAACTTGGTGAGAAATGTCAAAAAAAAAAAAAAAAGAAATTGCAAAACAAAAATAGGGAAAAAGATTATTATTATTATTACATTTTAAGATTATGCTCCAGAATTATTATAATTTTTAAGCATTTTTCCAGGTCATTTACTTGTTTATTTGTTTTAAACTTTTAATTTTCCTGTTTTTAATTTTCTCTGCTTATTAATTTCTTGTGATTTTTTTTTTGGATCATTTCTTCTTCTGTTGCTCGCTGCCTTCTTCCCATGTTTTTGAAAGACATCAAGCCGATTTCTCTCAGGTTTCAAAGGATTAATGACTGAACTCATAAATGGATTTAAGCATTTAAAAAAAAAAAGCATGAATGTCTAAATCTACCTCACTAGCTCTCCCATCTTACCTGAGCATGTCATTGGAGTGAGGTAAGGGTTCTTGATGTGTTTTACTTTCTTATTTTACTTTGCTTTTTTAGAGAAATATTGCAGAGATACATAAGAAATTCTAACGTCACTGAACACTTAAAGTAGTCTTTACAATTTCAAGTGGGTTTTTTTGTTGGCATTCTACCAAAAGTGCTCCAAATGACCCGACCTCACCCTAACACAATAACAAAATATCAGGAAGAGGCTATTCAGGTGCAATCTTTTAGTGTGGTCTCAGTAAATGTAGCTGAAATAACCTCTGCACTTTTTTTAAAGCGGGTGACATTTCTTTAAGAAAGGACACTGGTGAGTTAATATTCCTCCAGTGGCTCCTTGTGGCCTTGACAGATTTTAACATTTTAATTTTCATTTATCATTGTCGTAGACCTAAAGTGGTTCTTACATTCTCCAAATGTATAAATGTGTAGCCTGTACACTGAGTCAAACATTTTTTTTTTTTTTACATCTAGTCAGCTATGTGCTTTAAATGTCTACAGCCTAGTGCCTTTTTCCTAAAATTTGCTGAATATTAAAAGCAAAGGCCAGACTTGAGTCTCCTTAGTGAGGCTAGCTATTGATTCAAAATCCAAAGACAGAAAACATCTCAGAGGAAAACAGATAACTTCATAATGAGTGGACTGACTTGTTTGCTTTCACCACTAATGCTGCAAAGTTTAGGTACCAAATAATCATTAATAGCCCACTGCAGAGTAGCTACTTTATTGTAAAACATATTAATGGATGCTCATTTAGACCTATGAGGAATGTTTGAATGAAAAAAAAAATCTGGCTTCTTCTTTTAACACACCACTGATTATTAACTCACTGTAATCAGCCAGGATGTTCCTGGACATGCTGGACGTGCAGCCTGTGATCCTCAACAGGACAAGGAGCAGGATAAGATTTTCTTGCGCATGCGCAATGCGAGAAAAATAAGGAAGTTGACTCAGATTTTCATCAATGGAAACAACGTAGATGTGGCACCACACAGGAGCAGTCTGCGCAACGTTACAACTCTGACGGTGTTACTAAACCTCAAGTGAAGGTAAGACAGTGACGAGGAGAAGAGAAAAGAGCTTTAAATTAAAGTATTTGCGCATGTCAGGTCGCGTTAGCTAGCTTTTGATAGCTTAACTTGTAAGAAGCTAATGCTGCAGCTAATTATGGACGAGTGTTTACTGGACATAAACAACCAGCTTAGGTTAACTGTCCAGTTCACTCAGCTGTCAACATCGTCATTAACACTTGTCTGCTGTTGTGTTACGTTACAAAACCCCCAGCTATATGATGTTATTGACGCACAGAAGGGATTTGCAGTAATTAGCCATGTGTAATAGTCATATAGTTATCAAGTGGAGGATTATGAATGCAAGCTTCTGGGTGTGATTCAAGACTATGCTGCGTTTTCTTTCTCTTTCTTTTAATATTTTATAGTATAAAACTTTATGTGACATGGCACAGTTGCAGGACAGTTAAATAAGCATCACAGTGCACCTTATATTTATGTAACTGCATAAGAGTAACACCATTATGCTAATACTTCATACATGTCATTCACAACAGTTGTGAGCTAAAATGTTCAAGTACCATGTCAGGAGCCTGTAAAAAGCAGAACCAAATGCATTTAATTTGTTGTAACTGAACTGAGGTAGCCATGATTTCAGATATACACTCACCGGCCACTTTATTAGGGGCACTATGCTAGTACCAGGTTGGACCCCTTATGCCTTCAAAACTGCCTTAATTCTTGGTGTCATAGATTCAACAAGGTGCTGGAAACATCCCTCAGAGATTTCGGTCCATATTGACACTGTTGCTGCTGATTTGTCGGCTGCACATCCATGATGTGAATCTCCTGTTCCACCACATCCCAAAGGTGCTCTGTTGGACTGAGATCTGGTGACTGTGGAGGCCATTGGAGTACAGTGAACTCATTGTCATGTTCAAGAGACCAGTCTTTGTGACATGGTGCGTTATCCTGCTGGAAGTAGCCATCAGAAGATGGGTACACTGTGGTCATAAAGGGATGGGCACGGTCAGCAACAATACTCAGGTAGGCTGTGGTGTTTAAATCATACTCAGTTGGTACTAAGGGGCCCAAAGTGTGCCAAGAAGATATCCCCCACACCATTACACCACCAGCAGCCTGAACCGTTGATACAAGGCAGGATGGATCCATGCTTTCATATTCTAACCCTACCATCTGAATGTGGCAGCAGAAATCCAGACTCATCAGACCAGGCAACGCTTCTCCAATCTTCTATTGTCCAGTTTTGGTGAGCCTGTGTGAATTGTAGCCTCAGTTTCCTGTTGTTAACTGACAGGAGTGGCACCTGGTGTGGTCTTCTGCTGCTGTAGCCCATCTGCTTCAAGGTTGGACGTGTTGTTGGTTCAGAGATGGTCTTCTGCAGACCTTGGTTGTAACCAGTGGTTATTTGAGTTACTGTTGCCTTTCTATCATCTTGAACCAGTCTGGCCATTCTCCTCTGACCTCTGGCATCAACAGCGCTCACTGGATATTTTCACTTTTTGGACCATCCTCTGTAAACCCTAGAGATGGTTGTGTGTGAAAATCCCAGTAGATCAGCAGTTTGTGAAATGCTCAGACCAGCCCCTCTGACACCAACAACCATTCTGATGCTCGGTTTGAACTTCAGCAGGTCGTCTTTATCATGTCTACATGCCTAAATGCATTGAGTTGCTGCCACATGATTGGCTGATTAGCTATTTGCATTTACAAGCAGTTGAACAGGTGTACCTAAAGTGGCCGGTGAGTGTATGTCAGAGTAGTATTGGAGAGTTGTAGAAGTGCAAGGCACTATTTCGTGATGAAAGTTTTTCGGTTGTAATGTGTTGTGTAAATAACAAGTGCACATATAGGCTAGTTTTCGTCTCTGCTAATTTTGAGTATGTTGTGTTTTAAAACTTGTCCAATCCAGTCGATTTAGCGTCCTCTAAAACTTCGAAAGCCACTTCAGTTGAATCAAAATCAGCCCCCTGCGAATTGAAATATGGCTACATCTGGTTAAAACAACTGTTTTTAATTTTGACTGTCAGAAATGGATTCAGCATCCTCAATAAACCCCCAGACCACTCCAATACTGTCCAAATCGGCCAAGCAGTTGCTGAAATATAGTCTATACAGTTGATAATGTTAATCTGTGCTAATTATGCATATTTCCAAACATATGCAAATTTGCATCTGACAGTTTGTAAATGTTGGGGACCCATCCTATTCATTTCTAACATAAAACTTTTCTACTTGAAGCTTATCAACTTTGGAAGCAGTGATATTAAACACAGAGTGATGAGAAATAAAATGGCAGCAAGCCCCAGAATGTTATTTTCCTACTTTCCCCTTTGTGTCAGGATACTCCTGGCCAAATTTCATACTTGCATGACTATTAATGCCATGGTAGAGCCTTAATATTTGCATTTATATGATTTCACCAGAAACCTGACCCAAAGAAGAGGGTTTGGGCCCCCTGAGACCAAACAGCCCCAAATTGGCGGTGCTCGTTATCAGCTTATGATGGCCCAAGGTGTAGTCTGACAGGAAATAATAATGAAAAAGGTAGCTGAAAACATCATGAGGCCTGGACCTGGCTCTCGGCCTAATAAGTCTTAAATTCCCCGTCCAACCCCATTCCTCTGAGAGGTTTGCAACATTTTCACTGTATTTATTATGGCCTATAATGCTGTTGTAAGGGTATAAATATTATGTGGAAATAATAAAATCCCTGCATTTTATATTCATGATTTAAAACCGTTTCATTTAAAGACCTTCATCTAAAAATATAAGCATCAGTCTTTAAAACACACCATATAATGTGTGTGCAATTATAGAAATTAAGGGAACCATAAAGTTATAACAAAACATGTAAATTATAAATGTTACAAACTACATAGAGGTGACAAATTAAAGGAAAAACCTGAATAAACAGGTGGATAAATACATAAAAAGCAGATGCTTCTATACAGGACACGATGGCTCACTGAATGGTTTGATGAGTATGAATATGATGTCACCAGATTTCAAGTTAATTGAACGCCTATGGGAGATTTTGGAGCAACGTGTTAGACAGCATTCTCCGCCTCCGTCATCAACAACTAATTAGGGAAGGATGCTGCTCTTGTCAAAAAGTATTTGCACACAAGGTTCTGTCTCTCCCTCTTAACCCAATCCAGATGTATACTAACATTTTGCTTCTTACATAATAGGATGCTGCTTTATGAATGTCCATGTTTCCAGACTGCAGCCTTGAGTTGTAGGTTGCACTGTGTGTGTTCATGGTGTCCTGGATGGTTCTGGTAATCCATGGTTTCTTGTTGTGGAATGATTTAACTGTAGTTCTGGGTCCAGTTGATTTACAAACTTAAGCCCCTTTTACACTGCAAGATTTTCCGCGAATGTTGGGCCGTTTTGCCGGCAAGCTGCGAGCGTTTAGACTCACAGAGCCGGATTGGCGAGTTGATCCAAGGTGCCCAATTTTCCACCTCGTAGGGTAGACATATTGGCAGAACACTTTTAGTTTAAATAGAACGAGGCGGCCTTCCGCAACGGGAGAGGCTGTTGATGACTTGTGGGAGGAGCTGTTGATGACGCCACACGTGCGATCCACTGGTGGTTGATAAACAGGAAACAGCAGGAATTAGCGAGCAGCTAGTGGCAAGAGGGAAACACAAACCTGACAGACACTGTAAAGATGAGCAACTGGGGAGACAAGGAATTGCGCGTCCTCCTTGTCATCGCAAACGAAGAGGCCATTAACCATCAGATGACGGGGACGGTGAAGAACGGGCCGACTTATGAGAGAATCGCTGAAGGACCGACCAGCCGCGGCTTCCCTCCCACGTCACTGTTTACGTCACACGCTGAGCTACACGTTTTGTTACTTGCTCACGCCCCCCATTGCCCCGAAAAAGGCGCATTCTGTATAAACAAAATGCCGCACACCCCGATTTTGTTTTTCTAATGCCAATGCTGAAAAAAGACTGATTGGGCTTTCCTGCAAATTTGCACAATTCCTATCTAAAAAGGGCTATAGTGATGATTTCAGGACAGTGGTGTCCTGGGGTGCTTTTCATTATGCTAACCTGCCTCCTCACCTCCCTCACTCACATCTCTTCCTCGCATCTTAGCTCCTCCCAGTGAGGACGTGCCTGAAAGATGCGAGGAAGAGACTCAAGGATGCAAAAGCTGCTAAATGAGAAGTCCTTTGTTCCATTGCATCAGTCCAAAGAGACATCATTGACTTATGACATGCTGCATAATGTAGTGGGGACTGTAAGGCAGCCTCTGATTGGCTCCATCTATCGGGGCATGCATTATAGTTTGTTTACTTATTCTGATATCAACAAGACAGCTGCATGGTCACTCCCCCTGAAGCAAGAGCAGTGATTCCCCTCTGTAGCCGCCTCTGTGTGGTGTATAGCAGTGATCCAGAGCTTCCATATCCCTTGCGGTGCAGTGTAAGCAGGAATGGGACTGCTTTTTTCTTGCCAGATTTGTTCTGTCAGATCAGTATACAGTATAGAAAAAGAATCACCAGGTCGAATGGTTCGGTATTCCAGGATTTAGCCAAGCTTGGTAGAAACAAAGGGCATTTCAGTTCCTGATATCGTGTTAAAAACTGATGAAAATATAAGGACATCCAGAAATGGTTCTGTAAAAACTTTCCTCCTTATTTTTTTTTAAATCCACAGTATTCCCTTTTTGCAGCAACTGCTGTAACTTCACAAAAAGACTGTAACCTGGAGCTTTCCTTATCAGAGCTCTGTGGCGAGTTGATGTGACAGCTGCCAGCAAAATAACAGAATGCTTCTGAAAGCTCCTCCGTCCTCTGTTCAAGCAGGAACAACGGTTTTTATTTGTGGATTTATTTTCCTGTGGCCGGGGGGCTCAAGTGCAAGTACGCACCGAGCCGAAATCTCCAAAATAAACAAAACGTAGGCCTCGAGGAAGATCAGATCACATGTATACGCACACTTTTCCCACTCCCTCTGGCGCAGATCAGTGCTGTGGTATTTTTCTTGTTGCTCTCTCTGTTTGCATGAAGATGCCACATAAGATAGAGCTGTGATAATCTATTAAATCTCAGTAAATTGTCTTATTATTCCTTAAATCCCTGTTCTGGGCAGGTTTTGTAGATAAACAAGTTTTGTAGAAAAACAGGAAGATCAGAAGTTTACCAAACCGCTCAGACAGTGTGCTGCAAACATCTCATTTTACTAATTAATACTTTAAACAGAGACAGTCTGCGGCCTTGCCCTTGTTTTAACAGTGAAAGTGAGTGTTGGAGATGCTGGAAGGTTGTGTCAGACGGTGAATGAAAAGGTCAGATCAGTGTTTATATTCTCAAACAGAGGCAACAGGGTGGAAATGAAAAGAGGGGATGAGCGTCCTCTGCCCTCTAACCTCTGTGTGTGAGAGGTGTACTGTAGTTTGTTTTTGGAATTGCTTTGCCCAAAGCATGATTTTACGGCAATACGTCATCAGATGAGTATCTACAATGGCAGATTTTAACAAAGAGTTTATTCAGTGATAGCTACAACTTAATCTGCCTGAAATGTATGGATGTATTGGGCCATGTTTTGTAAATTAGTACGCCATCATTGCAGCCTGTGAAAAACTTTCCTGAATGTTGTAACTGCAGACGGGCAAAATGAAAATCATCTGTTCGTTAACTATCATCAGCTGTTGTTTGGAAGTGTTTCGGATTAAGGAGAGAACATATTGGGGCGCCGGTGGCTTAGTGGTAGAGCAGGCGCCCCATGTACAAGGCTGTTGCCGCAGCGGCCCGGGTTCGACTCCAGCCTGTGGCCCTTTGCTGCATGTCACTCCCTCTCTCTCTCCCCTCCCTTCACACTTGTCTGTCCTATACATTAAAGGCATATATATCATGTGCAAAGAGTTCATGACACTTGTGTCTGCTCTGCAAAGCAACAATACTAACTTGTTAAACCACCTAAAAAAAGTCTGATGAAAGATGCATGAAGGAGAGGAAGAATAACACCCATAGAAATAGAATGAGTGTTCTATTTTTATGGTAATTTCGCTAACGTTGTCTTAGTGAGTCCCTATCCATGTTCAGTGACAAGACATCAGACATCCATGAAATTAACGCTGCAGCGTGTCACATGACTGAAAAAAATGAATAAATGAACTTTTTTAATAATAAAGCGAGGGACACTTATTCATAGGAGATGCACTGAATTCAGTTGAGGAACCCTATTTTATGTCTTATTTTGATGCTTTGAAGGTTTGTTAATACAACTGTAATACAACCTGGAAGTGAAAGCAGTGTTCTGTTTATTTAAATGTGAAATTGCAGTGAAATTGGCAGCGTGGTAGAGCAGTGGTTAGCATCACAGCAAAAGGGAGTTTGCATGTTCTCCCTGTGCCAGCGTGGGTTTCCTCCAGGTACTCCAGCGTCCTCCCACAGTCCAAAGACATATAGGTTAATTGGTGAATCTAAATTGTCCGTAGGTGTGAATGTGAGTGTGAATGGTTGTCTGTCTCTATGTGTCAGCCCTGTGATAGTCTGAGATGCTTGTGCAGGTGAGGTTCTCTGTTCAGTTACATTTTTGTCAGTGAGGTAGACAAGCAAGTGTAGATGATATGATAACCATCAATTGTCATACCATGATATATATGGTTCACGATGTACCGCTGCAGCGCTAGCAGTGGTTAATGTGTGGTTATGTTAGGCACAAAAACTGCTTGGTTATTTTAGGAAAAGATGTTTTGGCTTTAATTATCCTTTCTTGGTGGCACAATCAAAGCTAGGAATGCCACAACGTCTCGCTCAAAAACAACCAGTTTTGTTGTTTGTTGTTCTCAAACAGTGGTCTGCAGCTAGGCAGCTGTCTCACCCAGGTGTTTCTCCATCCACCATCCCCTCCACCTCTAGATGTTCATATAGCTCAGCTCATATACATGAAACTTGAACTACGTCAGTTTAGAAACGTTGATATGATACAATGAAATCTACAAATGTAACATAGTCATGGTTTGCGCAAACATGCAATGCCGATATTTTCTTCTGGTGACTGGGCTGAGATATTATAAATGATAACCTTTCCCTGTCTCTCTTTCCAAACAGCTCCTGTGCCATAATGATGGGTACTAGGAACAATATGTTGGGTGCCGCTGCATCCAACAACAAGGTCAAGTATTCACGGCTGGCTGCTGATGACGACGGTTACATAGACTTACAGGTGAGTGGCAACTTCTTCCTCTTAACTCAAAACTAACATTGTCTCTGATGTCTCGTGCTGGCCTGTGGGTTGTTCAGGAGCCTGGTAATTAGTAATCATTTTATTACCACAGGCAATTAATTCGAGGTAAATCCCAATTAATGACTTCCTGGGAATGTGCCAAAGCCCTCTATGATTATGCAAGAGGGGCTATGAGGAGCTGGCTGCATTAGAACAAGTCTGCTGAACTTTTCGTTTCTGATTTGTGTCTGTCAGAGTCAACTATTGTTAACAAAAAAAGTTCATCAAATTAAATGTCTTATATGTTGTCCAACATTTGAACACTTACAGTTCAAGAAAAGCCCGCCAAAGGTCCCGTACAGAGCGATTGCACTGGCAGTATTCCTGTTTTTGATCGGCTCCTTACTGATAGTGTTCGGGGCTCTTCTTCTGTCTGGAACCATAAAGGTCGAGGTGAGTTTGGTCTTTTAATGTAATAAAATCTGTTCAAATGGCAAATTACATAGACAGGTGACAGGTCCAGGTTTTGTCTGGAGTCAGTATAGTTGAACTGCAGTTGAAATGTGTCCCCAGTATAGAAATTTAAATGCATTTTCTCGCTCCACTGCCAAAGAGCTTATTGTCAAGCGTGTCACATTTTCACATAATGTTTGGGTCCCTTAAAACTGACAGTAAGTACCCTGTCAGGCTTGTTCTCCTGAAAATCCGTTAGTGACATGAATGTTTCTGTCTGAGCTGCCTGCCTCCTGTCTGTTCTGAGAGTAATTCCTGCTTGGAAGATATATCCCTTTTTATGTTGCTCCTATATGTATAGACAAGCTTTTTATATCTGTTTTTATGTGTCCAAAATGTGTCTCCAAGCACCTCTGAAGGCGGTTTGATTAATCACACTGCCTTCAGAGGTGTTTAAAAAGGAGTTCAGCATGTTTTTTTTTGCAAAGAGTTAGATGATAAGATTGATACCACTGTGGCATCACTCATCTGACTTATAACAGTCAGCATGGCACTTAAAGAAATAGTTAATCCCCCAAATGGCCATTTGTATATCAATTACTCACCCTGTGTTACGTTCAATTTGTGATGAAAACTTTCATGCCTCCGCTGAACGAAGAATCCAAAAACAGAGAAAATTTTTGATGAATTGAAGTAAAAGGGGTCCGCGATTAAGAACAGCAAAACTATATCAAAACATCTGGTTACAATCTCGCACACAACTCGTGCAGTAAATTCCAAGTCTCATTTATCCAGTCGTATGCTCCAGTACAGCCTTTTCCAAAGGGGAACTGAAACTCATTCATACTCCAGGGGCTGTGTTGTGTTTTGCTTATGGTGCACTGTTGTGCACTGTTGTTATGTGCAATACGTGAATGGCTGATATGCGATACTATAATGTGTAGTATGTGTTTTTATGTTTTTATGGCATATGCTTCATTTCCTCTGGACTGTTACTGTAAAGCTGGATGTCCACTGGATCCTTCGTTTGGGTGATCCAGCCGAGGCGTGGGTGCCAGAGCTAATTGTGGCCATTCAAGTCAATGTGCTGCTCCACCACAAGCGCCGTGCTGCGTCCTAGCTGCGGCCTAGAGGCGGCTCGGCGCTGTGGTCTGCTAAAAATATACGCCGGGTCTATTTTTGACGGACACCGCCCGGCGGCGCATCAGTTTGCACAGATTTAATGAGTCAAAGAGGAAGTCAGGTGCAGAAAAGACGAGAGTATCTGGTCAATTTTCAAAAAACATGGACCGTATTTCACATCGCTACATCAACATCACAAAATCAAGAGAAAAATCATGAAATGGCCGACAGTGGTCAATGTCCGGCAGGCAGAGAAATCTTTTCTTTGTTTGTTGATGTCTTTATACCTCCAGGGTTTCCGCAGATTATTGCGTGACATTATGATCACGCAATCCGCCAATTCCAGCCGCTCGGGTGCATGCCGCTATGGTTCCAGTGGACATTGACGCCCGGCACAGGATGGAGCGAGTCTGCGCCGTGGCCGAAGCGCGCACACGGCGGATCCAGTGGACATCCGGCATAAGGCAGCAATACTTGTGCAGCTCCTGAGTCCAAGACGAGTTATCCTACGGGCACAATAAAGTATATCGTGCTCTCTTCCAACTCAGGGTCCATTGACATTTTACCTCACTAAACACATGAGCTGCTGGTCTACTACTGCCTCAAGTGATAGTTATCTTGACTTTGGTGTTTTAGAGGGTTAGATCAGATTCACCAAAGTCACATAATAACACAAACAAACTAACTGATTGAGGCAGCCGTAGACCAGCAGCTCTCATGTTCAGTGATGTAAAATTACTGTTTTTGTCAATGGAGGCTGACTTTGAAGAGAACACACATACGCTTAATTTTTAGTTTAATTCCCAGTCAGAACTGAAGCTGGAGGCATGTGAGAAAAACAAAGTTTTCTTTACGAGTTCAACATAACCCAGGGTGACTAACTGATGTAGTCATTTTCGGGTAAAGATAAGATACAATAGACTGTATTGTTCCGATACCTGCCATTAAAAGATACAAAAAAGTTTTTAAATACAGTCCCTTCATATATACAGTCCATACACTCAGTACCCAGAGTGTATGTACAGACTGCCATCTGTTGCACGCTGCCCAGTGCACAACACGTGTTTTACATAGTCGTCATATAGATTTCTTTTATTTTTTTGCTATCATGATGATTGTATGTAACTGTTTATACTTTTTGCTCTTGCTTTGTGGCAAAAGATAATGATAAAGGTTTGCATTCCTTCAGTTCACAGATACTGATGCTCTTTTGACCAGAGATGAGTGATGTTTGGATCAATACTAGTGTCGATACAGCACTAGTTTCAGTCCAATTACTTTGTTTGATGCCCTAATTTGAGAAATATAAACATGTTTTTCACAAGTTTCTTTGAGTTTTAGTATCAAATGAGATGTGAAATGTTGTCTGAAGATAAGCATCATGCAAAAAATTGCCCAAATATCCTTAAAATCTGCAACATTTAAATTAGGAACTATCTGATCAAAGAATAAGTAAACAAGACAGTTAATCTGACCAGACACTCAGTGCCAGCTTTCGGTACTTGACAGTTTTCGACTCTTGGTGCCACAGTATGAAAACATTTCAGTCAGTACAAAAAAAGTATTGCAGTGTGAAGCCCAGCCTCAGTTTTGACACATCTTGAGAGCCAATACAGCCTCCAAAATGTCAACTCATGCAGTAATTAAAACACTCACGCTGCAGTTAATCTTGTTTTTAAATAGCTGAAATTGAACTGTTGTCTTGACGTTTTATTGCCTTGCTGCCAGTATTCCGCTGCGTTCCTGCTTTTCCTGGCCACGATTGGTTTTGTGTGTGTTTGATTTAACTAATGATTTTGATATGTTATACCTTGGAGTGCCAACTTTAGTAGATCCCCTGCTGTGGTGTCTGCTTCCTGAAATCATGACTCCATGTGGGAGATAACGGAGCTTGCACATATTATATTTGTAACTATCAGTAGGAGGTTAATGTGAATGTTTTTTCCAGTCTGGAGATTGTATTTGCAGAAAATTTGATCTGACATGAAGGCAGCATCAGAGTATTTGAGCCGTCTACTTGCCAATCAGCCCACGCAAGTTGAAATAGCATATCTAATATTCAGGCAATGGAGAAAGGAAAAATGGGATGCAGGCAGGTTTTATTGCAAGACGCTGTAGGAGTTTAGGTTGAAAGACTGTGGTATAGTATAGTTTTTTTGGTGTCGGCTATAGAGATTGTCTAAGTGTGTGTGAGGGTGTGAACTGAAGCTGTGTAAAGGTCTTCAGCCAACACTGTAAAAAGAGATGACACACAGTCAACCGTTGCAGTGTCAAATTAAAGGAAAATGAAGCCCATGCTGGAATGCATTAATCCTTTACTTTACTTTAACTAGTTTTTAATAATACCAATAATTCAGGTTTCAGACCGCTGTATTTTAACCTGAAGAATCAAGGGTCAGTTCACCTGCAAGATGACACTGCATATTATTTACTCTCTGTTTGTCACCTTGAATTCAACACGGTGAACACAGAATCCAATAAAGGCAAACATTCTTCATGAATTAAAGTAATTAAAGCAAATTATATCAAAACATCTGCTCACAAACTCTCACACAACTCCTGCAGTATAATCCAAGTCCCATTTATCCAGTTGTGGGCACAGTATGTCCTTAATGTATGCATTTTTGCAAAACATTTCTAAAACACGTCAGTACAAATGCTACATGCACAGCTAAGTAGCATGCCTGTACACATGCATTTGTTTGATCTGTGCTCAGGCACAGTTCATACGCAAGTGCTCAGGACTGCTCAGGACATGCTACCTGTAGGTGGAAGTGTTTTATCTTGTAACTTTTTAGTGAAAATGCATGTGTTTGGATATGACTGGATAAATGAGACTTGGATTTTACTGCATGAGTCGTATGAGTGTTTGTAAATTGATGGTTTGAAATTCATTCATTCATTCATTTTCTGTAACCTCTTATTGTGTTAGGGGTCACAGGTGTGCTGGAGCCTATCCCAGCTGACACTGGGTGAGAGGTGGTGTACACCCTGGACAGGTCACCAGACTATCACAGGGCTGACACATAGAGACAGACAACCATTCACACTCACATTCACACCTACGGACAATTTAGAGTCACCTATAGGGCTCAAAAGGGTGACGTAGCGGAAGTGGAAAAACTGCGATGCATTGTGGGCTTTGCAGGCAATTGGAAAGTTGTTTACGTTTCACGATGCTACGCTTGTGTTCTGTTGTTGTTTTAGCATTTTAAAAGTAACTGTATCGTTTGAAAATGGTGCAGACTTGCTGTGTCATTAAGTGCCACAATCATTCTCATGGTCGCTACGGGAAGAAGATCGATTTGATAGCAAAAACTGAAATAGAACTAGGTAAACTTGTCCTAAATTAGTCAAAACCTGAGCAAGCAAACAGGCAGCACCACACGGAGGTGGGACACAGTGATGCTTGTAAAGTTTACATACCTCTGAAATGACGACGGTCTTCTCTTTAAAGCGTAAAATTCGGAGGTCCTGCACCCACCCAAAGTTTGCTTGCCCATGAGCCCTTAAACATTTGGCATTCCTAAATTCGTTGCCGGTATAATAACTTATATCGTTGACGAGATAGAGGACAAGCTCAGCTTCAGTCAATGGCGGCAGGGCTTTTAAATCCCGAGTCCAGTCTCCATGCTCATACAGATCCACTCCACCTATTTTCTGGATTTTGTCAAGGTACCGAGCCTTTGGAACAGGGTCCATCTTGTCTCGGTACCGTCCGACACACTTTTCTTTTGCCTGGTCCATTTAAATCTCTCGCTTCACGTCTCTCTCCCAGCGCAACGCAATGTAAACAAAACAATTTGCCCGTAAAAATGGTGCTGGTTACATACAATGCATTACGAAGTCACGTGCCCTATAAACGCAGCCTGCATGTCTTTAGACTTCTAGAGGAAGCCGGAGTACCCAGAGAAAACTAACACTGACACAGGGAGATCATGCAAACTCCACACAGAAGGGCTCCCCGACCCCAGGGTTTGAGCCCCTCACCCTGGGTTAGAACTCACACTGGCTTAAATCCCCCACCCTGAGTTTAAACCAGGAACCCTCTTGCTGTGAAGCGACAGTGCTAACCACTGCACCACGTGCCACCCAGTTATATCTTTCTGCCATAACTGCTTCAAAAAAGATCCCAATTCATCTTTATCGTAAAAGCTGAACAAAAGCATTAGAATGTAAAAAATACAGCTAAATGTTATCCCTACTCATCATATTTTGACGTTTTAGCAGAAGCCATTTGTATTGTATTTCATGTCGTAGTTTTATTGTTGTTGCTACTGTCATTGCTGTCACGATTCGATGTAGTGTTGTCTTGCTGTTGTTATTGCTGAAGCCATTGTGTCATGAATATATTCTATGTTGTAATTGTGTTTTTTATATAATAGTGTCTTTTAGTAGGGAAATTATTCTCTGTTTCCTGCCCAGGGACTACAGATGAAAATTAGCTTAGCTCAGCTAACTCTGGTGCAGCTAAGTAGCTGTGCACTGTCCCTGTTAAATAAATAAATTAAGAAATAAATAAATCTTGACACAGGGGGTCTTCATAGTTTAGGCAACAAAACTACTTGGTAAGGGTGAGGAAAAGATCATGGTTGATGTCACTTATGACTCCTTCCTTGGTCAAAGTCCTGTGCTGTTTGGACTCATCCACTGACCCTACCATGTTTTTAAATAGTCTGGCTGTTGTTAACACTCAGTCCCTGTTTACTTTAATTCATGAAGAATGTTTGCTTTTTTGGGATTCTCTGTTTACCATGGAGGCAGGATGAGGAAAAAAAAAACAATTTTTCTTAATGAATTCAAGGTAACATGCTGTGAGTAGTTAATATTAAAATAAGAAATTTAATAATAATAATAATAATAATAATAATAATAATAATACTAAACTTTATTTAGAAGGCACTTTTCAAAACAAATTTACAAAGCACCTGGTTAACTGGAATTTTAAACATTGCAGGATTTAGGCACATAAAATCAGGCAGTTTCAGTAATACAGAAAGTAGATGGGAAAAAAAAGAAAATAAAGATAAATGCCAACAATGAAACAGTTGAGCAATATTGGCAATTAACTGCCCTGAAGATTACCCCAAGGCAAACAAAAACAGTTAGGGTTATACAAAAAAAAATAAAAAAAAATACATCTGGTAACCTGTGCAGAGAGGCTAAAACAAATGATAATTTTGTGGTTCAAGTGTTTCTTTAACATATGTCCTACCTTAGGCCTTTTTCCAGAGCTTTCATCTGCATCACCTGGTGATCATTACTGAATGGAATTTGCTCAGTTCTCATGTACAAGTAGACAGCACTGTTGTCATCTAGTGTCAACTGAGGCAACTCCGTGACAACTGAGCACCTTCCTCAGGCTAATAAAGAGCATGAGACGCAATTAAAAGCTCTGGAAGAAAAACTATAAAAGAGAGAGGTAAGCAAACAAGACAGTTAATCTGACTACTTTAGAACCCTCTGTTTAAGGAAGAACAAGTAATCCTCTTTTCCCCCAAAGTACATGTGCGTGCTGAGAAAATATTGGAACCATCGGTTTGAGGAAGAACAAGTAATCCACTTTTTTCCCCTTAAGTACAGAATGTATGTGCGGACATTATGTTGGAACCCTCCGTTTGAGGAATCCTGTTTTTCCCCCTCTCAAGAGTACAAAAAGGATGGTGCTGAGAATATGTCAGTACCCTCTCAGGAAGGACAAGTAATCCTTTTTTTTTGCCCAAGTAAATGTATGTGCGGACATTATGATGGAACCCTCTGTTTGAGGAATTCTGTTTTTTCTGCCCAAAGTTCAAGAAGGGTGGTGCTGAGAATATGCCGATACCCTCTCAGGAAGAACAAATAATCCTTTTTTTCCTCCAAGTACAAGATGTACGTGCTGAGAGTATTTCAGAATCCTCTGTTGGAGGAAGAACAAGGTGGAGGAGGGGCAGCGATTTCACCTAAAATGACAGCTGACAGCAGTAGAGAGGAGAACAGTCTGACAGCAGCGACATGATTGGCTGATAGAGATCATGGCAAAAGTTGAGATAGAGAAAAGGAATTATGAATGAATGAAGCACAGAGGTAGTCGCCCTGATTGAACTCATGCTGAGCCTCATATGACATCCATACACCTGTTTTCATCCGCTTATCCGGGGCTGGGTTGCAGGGGCAGCAGTCTGTGGAAGATATTCCTGACAACCCTCCCCAAAGCAACATTTCCAAGCTCCTCCTGGGG
The DNA here is from genome assembly GCF_006386435.1 of Epinephelus moara. Classification (NCBI taxonomy): domain Eukaryota; kingdom Metazoa; phylum Chordata; class Actinopteri; order Perciformes; family Serranidae; genus Epinephelus; species Epinephelus moara. The sequence goes on along the minus strand of NC_065514.1, from coordinate 9,972,790 downwards.
GATCCCAAGGCTTTCCCAGGCCGGATGAGATACAAAATCCCTCCAGCGTGTTCTGGGTCTACCTCGGGGTCTCCTACTTTTTGGACGTGCCTAGAAAACCTCTAACAGGAGGCACCCAGGAGGCATCCTGATCAGATTCCCAAACCACCTCAACTGACCGCTTTTTGGTCAGCGTCTCTACTCCAAGCTCCCTCTGAATATTTCAGCTCCTCACCTTGTCTCTAAGGCTCAACTCAGCCACTCTCCAGAGGAAAGTCATGTCCAGCGCTTTTATCAGCAATCTTTCGGTCACTGCCCGAAACTCATGACCATAGGTGAGGGTTGAAACATAGATGGACCGGCAAATCTAGAGTATTGCCTTTCAGCTCAGCTCCTTCTTCACCACGTTGGTCTGGCGCAACACCTGCATCACTTATGATGCTGCTTCATGTTACAGTTTAGTGTAATATTAACACAAAGCTAAATATTTCTTCAGGTTAACTTTTAGCGGTAAATTGTGGCCTGTTGTCGGTGTGACCGAAGAAAAGCTCTGGAAGCTCTGCACTAAAATATACAACTTCTTCTCCATATTTACCACAGACTGATATTTACAGAAGATGCAACCAATTGGTGAATCTCATTCAGGGCGCTCTATTTAAACTGCTCTGGCCTGCCTACGGTTGCTGCTTCCTCTGCGAGCCCCTTTGCAACCAGCTTCCACCCCAGCTCCTCCTTTTCATGCTGTGTCTGACTTATCAATGTCATTTCTGTTTGTCATTGATGCTGCTCTGTTCTGTTCCTGGGGGGTCTTTGCTGCTGCTCTCTCTGCCTTAGGCTTTCCATGTAGGCGCATGAAAGGGCAGAGAGGTGTGCTCTCTACGCCTTAGGCTTTCTGCGTAGGCCCAAGAAAGGCAGAGAGGCCCAAGAACAGAGCCATACCGCCAAACATAATAATGCAAATGGAAATAAAGTTTTCTTTGACTAAGTGTTCTTGACTTAACTTCATTTCAGGCATCTAATCAAAAACCCATTTAAGAACCCATTGACTTTGAGAAGAGGGAACAGGGAGTGCTAAAGTGCTAACACATCTCTGGGTTTTAGGACTTATTCCTGCACCACTCTATACCCACAGCCAATCAGTAACCAAAGTCCTGTAACTCCAATGTCACATTGTCCCTATGAAACACCTGAAAATGGTGAAACGTCATCTTTGGTGATGAAACACTATTTTTCAGTGTGCAGCAAGTCTCAGGCTGCCACTGATGGTGTATTTTTCGGCGTAATGTCATAACTGACTGACTAACTCACAGCAGTCATACATTTTCATAAGGCTCCATGTTTAGGACAGGTATAACGTCAGTCATATGCACATAAAGTGTTCCTGCTTTGTTTTTGCCAAACCACAAAAACACAGCTCCTTCTATCTGTTTTTGTGATTTGGATGAATTGACTCTTTAAAAACCACCTCACATACATCTCAATAGATACTACACATTGCATTAAGATAACACCCATTGCCGTGGCTCATGCAGCAGTGCATCCTTCAAAAGAGAGACCTAGAGAAGGCTGCAGTGACTCAGTGCACAACACTGCCATCTGGTGGTGAAATGAAACACTTCACTTGGCGTTGAAAAGGACTGCCTGTGCCTCCTGGTGGTTCGCCTGCCTTTATATGAAATGACTAATAACATACATGAAACCAGACCCCAGACAGATGAAGTCATCATGCCTGTGTGCCTCCTGCACACCTGTTTCATTCACAGCATGTTCAAGTCATTACTTGCAGGCATCATTGATAAGCATGTTAAAGCCTGATGAGTACATTAAGGACTCTGTGATCTTCCAGCACCTTATTACTAAGTATGGTATTCCAGTGTGTGATGTTTCTGAGTAAATAAAGGGTCTGATTTAAACCTAAAGTAGATCAGTGGCTTGAAAACTCTCATATAAAGAAGTGTCCTCATCACATGTTCTGACCCTCAAATCCATTTCCTGCTCTTCTTTACTTTTCAGCATCCAGACCGCACCATTCCCGTCATCATCATCGGGCTACTTGTTTTCCTTCCTGGATTTTACCATTTGAGAATCGCCTACTACGCTGCCAAGGGTTACCGGGGTTACTCCTATGACGACATCCCGGATTTTGGCGACTGAACCAAATGCAAGCTGCCGATTGGTGAAGAATCCGCTCCTTTTGCCATACCGTGCATCCTGAGATTGTTGCCTGCTGTTTACTTTGAGTTTCTGAATGTATGTAGCAAACAAGGCGAACTTTACTACTGTTCTGCCTCAGAGACTTTAAATGTTTTGCTGGATTTTATAATTCTGTTAATTCAATGCTCTGTGTTTTATTATCCTCCACACAAAAGCTTGACGATCCTGAGAGGCTTTTTATATTCAGTTTTATCAACAATGAACCAAACACTTAATGAGTAGAGGACATGTTGCTGGCAGTAGTACAGCCACATGTTGTGCAACGCCCACCTCTTATTCAAGAAACGAGCCTTGGATGAGTAGTGAAACATTTTTGGATGCCTTCAACGTACTACTGCTCCAAAGTCCATGACCTGGATGGCTGAGAAGCTTTGTGTCCTTTGCACAGTTGCAGAGCTGTTTCATAGTGTATCCTCAACAAATATTTATTTTGTTACCGTAGTCTGTATGATTTAATGCAAAGCTTGGGTGGCTGCATTTCCCCCGAGGGATTATATTTGAAGTACTATCCAAAGATCGATTACTTTGTCAAAGTAGAGTATATTTTTGACTGAGATGTATTACTTCCTGTATGAAGTATTGCTGTTTGTGCATTTTCATTTGGGTTTTGAATATCAGAGAAAGATGTATTTTTACATACATTTGCTTGATTAAGAAAAATGAAATAAAAGTAGAAATCTGATTTCAAATCTGGAGGTTTTTATGTGTGATTCTTGAGTGCAGTCAGGCTCATTCTCTGCAAAGTCTTTTCAGATGTGATTATGATTACAATGGGGATAAATTGTGAATTAAAGGTCCAGTGTGTAGGACTTGTGTCTCATTTCCACTTACATATGTGACTGGTGTCCATAGATCTGTAAATATACAGATGATGCCTCTAGTGTCCAATGGAAGAAAGTACATTTCTTTACAGATGGATACAAACTACCTGTAGCCATGTGGTAGAGGCTAATTTTGTCCAGTTTTCGCCATCCAGTAGTTCGGATGATGCACTTGGAGCATTACCAGGACAGAAACTGGCTCTGCCAGGTGCGTGGCATGAACGAGTCATACTGACAATCTGACTGTATATAATGTATAGCCATATTTTAACAGAATACCATTACTCAGATTCACAATTTGTTAAAACCAGAAAACAAGTTCTTTTTAATCACACAAACTCACTCGACACAGGCAACTGAATTGAAGAAAATGGCTTATTAGCCAGTTAGCAGCCTGTTAGCTAAGCTAGCACACTGTCATATGGTCTCTACGAAATCCCCCGCAAAAGTTAAATTTTTGAACGTGCCTGAGGAGTTTCAGAGGCACATCGGATATCATGAGATTCCCATAGGAATGACTGGACTTCCTGTTGTCTCATCTCTGTACACATGCATAGGTGGAAACGAGGCGTTATGGGCATCTAGTGGTGAGGTTGTAGAACTGAAGCTACTCCTGTGTGCCATGTATGTAGGAGAACTACAGTGTGAGTGGCCCTATCTAGAGCCAGTGTTTAGTTTGTCCATTCTGGGCTGCTGTAGAGACAATATGGCCGACTGTGTGGAAGAGGACCCACTCCATATGTAGATATAAACAGCTCGTTCTAAGGTAATGAAAACACGCAGGGTTTTTTTTATTTTCAAGTGATTATTATGCAGACAAATACAATTATTTATTTTTAAAAGCCATTGAATACTTAATACTGAAATTCAAACACCATTGAATTCATTTCATTTAAATATTTAATTGTGAAAACCATGTGTCTGAATTTATTTTGTTCTAAATCCACCTCTTCAAAATTGAAAGATGAAATTTCTTGATTTCCAAAAATTCAAGTTTTAGAATATTAGATAAAAAATAAATAAATAATAGATTAAAAAATAGATTCAGGTTGCTCAAATTCAAATCTAAAAATTCAAGTTGAAAAAGTTCAACTGGCAACATCTGGACTACCCAGGACAGCATAGGCAATCTAACGGACTTCTGGCCTATCAGAGCACAGTCTGTCTGTCATGTGACCCAAGAAAGCAGCTCAAAAATTGAAACCCAAAAATAGTTTGTGTTCTTTATGTGTGGGTGATGGCTCCTGATATTGCTCTTTGAAAATTTTCAACTTGAATTTTTGGATCTGAATTTGCGAACATGGAAAAAAAGTATATTCAAATTCAGTTTTTCAAATTACAAATTACAAAATGTCACATTTCAATTTCAAAGAGGTAACTTTAGAACATAAATTCAGATACATTGTTTTCAGAGTAAAATATTTCAGTGCTATGAATCCTTTGTGCTACGTGTGTAATTTTCAAAATTAAGTATTCAGTGGCGGCTAAAATTCAAATACTTATGTATCTTATTTATGCTCACATAGATTCTAGAAACAGAAAGACATACAGAAAACATAGTCATGAATAATATATATCACTTCTGAGATACAGATACCTTTTTATTTCCTAAACTGGGCCTTTAAGGCATTTACGTAACAACACCACTTCATTTGTGTTACTTGGACCAGTGGTTCCTAACTGGTGGATAGTGGTCCAGAACTGGGTCCTGGGTCCATTCTGAATGACTAAGGAGAAATCTGGACCCCGTGGCTGGACCAGTTGGGAACCACTGATTTAGACTTTACATAAAACAAATGACAGGAGGTGTTGGAAACACACAAAACACCAGAAGTTAGAAAAAGAGAGAGATGCAAAAACACAATTGAATAAATTCCTTCTTTTTTTGAAATATTATTTGTATCAGTTTAAAAAAAAAACAAAACATGAATACAGAAAAGAAAATATGAAAAACAGACAAATCTGTGTTGTCTGCTGTCTGTTTTAACAGCTTTGTTTCTGCTCAGGGAGCGAAAAAAACATTACTTCTCTATAATTTCTGACATCATTTACAAAAACAAAGGGAACTTGTTTTTCTTTTTGGTGATAAATTCTCACAAATAAACAGCCTCACTCGGTGCCAAACAGACTATCAGTGTGCAAAAACACAACCATCACAAAGGAGTGTGAAAGTCACACCAGGAGCAGTTTACTGCACTGTCATTTCCAAAAGGTGACATCTATGAATAATCTTGGAAGCCACTGCTGTCACTTCATTAGTAACAAATGTTAGTGTGTGTGTGTGTGTATATATAATGGATGTTTGACTCATAGGTCCAAAAAGTAAAACTTTTTCCCTCCTGGTTTGGCCACCAACATCAGGTAAAGGACACCCTCTTGTGGTTGCCACTAAACTGGGTGTCATCAAGGGGATTAAAGGCTAAAAAAAATCGCCTTTTCATCCTCTGCCTGCACAAACAAACTCTTATATTAAACCTGCATTGGCTTAAACATTAAAGGGCTTAAAGGGCTGTGGTGGCAACTTGAGTTTAATGTGGTTTCAATCTTTTGAACACAACAAGGAAACAGCAGCAGGCAAAGGAGGAGGAGGGAGCAGGAGGTGGGGGGAGGTTGGACTGTGATGAGCTCAGCAAGGGCGCAGCAAAGTGGGTCGATGCTTCACTGTCACCTGTACGTGAAATGAACACCTGTTGCCTGCGGGTTTAAAAAAAGAGACTTGCTCACATTTCAGGTCGTTTGCAACGCCACAAAAGATCAAGGCCCGCTTTTAGTTTGTGACACAGCCACAGGTTGGACTGAGAGGAACATTCCAAGGATGTGTTTTTAAAGGGAAATATCACCGCAGCACGCCACTAACCGAGCTACAGGTAGGATGAGTGCTTGAAAAGACAACACACACAGCAGTTAATGATTCTGAAAGTGTTTCTGATTTCCAGCAGCTTTGAAAGGATGAGAAATTAATGCTCTGAGCCCACACTGGCGAGTGCGAAATTTCCTCTCAATCCTCTGAACAGTGTCATGCATTTAAACGTGAGTAATGAAGTTTTTACGGGGGCTTTTCATTATAATGGGAATTGTGAAATTAGCTGAAAGTTTGTGGAGCTTGAACGCAGCTCAAAAGCCTCCAAATACAAACTAGAGCTGCTGTGTGTTGATCTTTCCTCTGGCTTTAGTTGTTTTAATTGGGTCATAGAGGTGTGACTACCTTTTAGGACAGATATTGAACCCTTAAAACTTGGTGAAACAGGGGTAAGATAGTGGATATCAGGAAATGTTGCTTCAAAAAGCTACCAGGAATAATACTTGGCTTTGCAAGACTACAGACTTCACGTCCATTTAAAAAGGTACTGTGTGAAGACTTTTACATTCATATGAATACTTTTAATGGTTCAAAGACTGACTAGAAAACAGACTAGATCTGTGGCATTTGTTGTTTGAATTGGGTCATAGAGGTGTGACTACCTTTTATGACAGATTTTGAACCCTTAAAACTAGGTAAAACAGGGTTAAAACAGTGGTCGCTAGAAATGTTGCCTCAAAAAGCTGCTAGGAATACTGCTGGGCTTTAACAATGCAAGATTACAAACTACAGGTTCATGTAATTTCATTGACGTCATTAAAAAAGGTACTGTGTGAAAGAATTTTACATTTATATGGATACTTTTAATGGTTCAAAGAGGAGCAGAGTCCTTTGTGGAGCTTGAACGCTGCTCACAAACAGTTCAAACCTCCAAATACCAACTAGATCTGCTGTATGTTGTTCTTTCCTCTGGCATTTGTTGTTTTAATTGGTTCATAGAGGTGTGACTACCTTTTCGGACAGATTTTGAACCCTTAAAACTTAGGTCAAGATAGTGGATTTTTGGAAATGTTGCTGCAGGATCATGTCATTTCAGTAAATTCATAAAAAAGAGATTGAATAAGAGGTTCAAAGAGGAGCAGAGTCTGAGCTGATATTTATTTCTTAATCCTATTCAGCACATTGACTAAAGAGTTACACCAGGAAGTTTGTGGAGCTTGAACGCTGCTTAAAAGCAGTTCAAATCTCCAAATACCAACTAGACCTTTGGCATTTGATGTTTTAATTGGGTCATAGAGGTGTGACTACCTTTCAGGACAGATTTTGAACCCTTAAAACGTGGGCACACAGGGTTAAGATGGTGGATGTTTGGAAATGTTGCTTAAGAAAACTGCTACAAATACTGCTGGGCTTTAACAATCCAAGATTACAAACTACAGGTTCATCTAATTTCATTACATCATTAGAAAGGTACTGTGTGAAAATTTTTACATTCATATGAATACTTTTAATGGTTCAAAGAGGAGCAGAGTCCGAACTTATGAGTCTTTTATTTCTTTATCCTGTTCAGCACACTGAATATAGAAAGTTTGTGGAGCTCTAACGTAGATCACAGGCAGTTCAAGCCTCCAAAAACAGACTAGATCTGTGGCATTTGTTGTTTTAATTGAGTCATAGAGGTGTGACTACCTTGTAGGACAGATTTTGAACCTTTAAAACTAGGTGAAATAGGGTTAAAACAGTGGTCGCTAGAAATGTTGCCTCAAAAAGCTGCTAGGAATACTGCTGGGCTTTAACAATGCAAGATTACAATCTACAGGTTCATGTAATTTCATTAATGTCGTAAAAAAAGGTACTGTGTGAAAGAATTTTACATATATATGGATACTTTTATTGGTTCAAAGAGGAGCAGAGTCTTTTATTTCTTTATCCTATTCAGCACATTGAATAAAGACAGTTTGTGGAGCTTGAACGCTGCTTACAAGAAGTTCAAACCTCCAAATACCAACTAGATCTGCAGTATGTTGTTCTTTCCTCTCGCATTTCTTGTTTTAATTGGTTCATAGAGGTGTGACTACCTTTTTGGACAGATTTTGAACCCTTAAAACTTAGGTCAAGATAGTGGATGTTTGGAAATGTTGCTGCAGGTTCATGGAATTTCAGTAAATTCATAAAAAAAGATTGAATGAGAGAATTTTACATTCATATGAATACTTTCATTGGTTCAAAGAGGAACAGAGTCTGAGTTGACAAATCTTTTATTTCGTTATCCTATTCAGCACATTGAATAAAGACAGTTTGTGGAGCTTGAACGCTGCTTACAAGCAGTTCAACCTCCAAATACCAACTAGACCTTTGGCATTTGATGTTTTAATTTGGGTTATAGAGGTGTGACTACCTTTCAGGACAGATTTTGAACCCTTAAAACGTGGGCACACAGGGTTAAGATTTTGGATGTTTGGAAATGTTGCCTCAGAAAACTGCTAGAAATACTGCTGGGCTTTAACAATCCAAGATTACAAACTACAGGTTCATGTAATTTCATTAATGTCATAAAAAAGGTACTGTGTGACAGAATTTTACATTTATATGAATATTTTATTGGTTCAAAGAGGAGCAGAGTCCGAACTGACAAGTCTTTTCTTTCTTTATCCTATTCAGCACATTGAATAAAGACAGTTTGTGAAGCTTGAACGCTGCTTACAAGCAGTTTGAACCTCCAAATACCAACTAGATCTGCTGTATGTTGTTCTTTCCTCTGGCATTTGTTGTTTTAATTGGGCCACAGAGGTGTGACTACCTTTTTGGACAGATTTTGAGCCCTTAAAACTAAAGGTTAAGATTGTGGATGTCTGGATATGTTGCTGCTAGAAATACTGCTGGGCTTTAACAATGCAAGATTACAAACTACAGGTTCATGTAATTTCATTAAATTCATAGGAAAAAGTACTGTATGAAAGAATTTAACTTTTATATGGATACTCTTAATGGTTCAAAGAGGAGCAGAGTCCTTTGTGGAGCTTGAACGCAGCTCACAAGCAGTTCAAGCCTCCCAGTACCAACTAGATCTGCTGTATGTTGTTCTTTCCTCTGGCATTTGTTGTTTTGATTGGGTCATAGAGGTGTGACTAGATATTGAACCTTTAAAACTTGGTGACACAGGGTTAAGACAGTGGATATCAGGAAATGTTGCTCCAAAAGCTGCCAGAGATAGTACTGGGCTTTAACAACGGAAGACTACAAACTGAAGGTTCATGTGTCTGTACCCACTCTACTCACGACACTTTCACAGTCAATACAAATGCCTACATACTAGGGCTGTCCCCTGCAAGTTGATGAGTTGAATCATCTACAATACTTCTCTAGCCGACAGCTCAACTTTTTGGGTGTTTTTTGTTAGCAAGTGTCAATGTTCATTTTTTAAAATAAGTAATTTGAATGTATTAAACAGGGTTGTTGGTCTTTTTAAACCTCCAAATACCAACTAGATCTGCTGTATGTTGTTCTCTCCCCTGGCATTTGTTGTTTTGACTGGGTCATAGAGGTGTGACTGGCTTTTAGAACAGATTTTAAACTCTTTAAATTTGGGTTAAGATAGTGGATATCAGGAAATGTTGCTTCAAAAAGCTGCCAGAAATACTGCTGGGCTTTACCAATGCAAGACTCCAAATTACAGGTTTATGTAATTTCATTAACGTCATAAAAAATGTACTGTGTGGAGAATTTTACATTCATATGAATACTTTTAATAGTTCAAAGAGGAGCAGAGTCCAAACTGATAAGTCTTCTCTTTCTTTATCCTATTCAGTGCATTGAATAAAGAGGTGGATGGATACATGGATACATCTATAACTTACAACCTGTAGAGCCACATACACAATGTGAAATCTCATCTCTTTGTGCTGCTGGCTTTGTATTGAGACCGGAGTCTTTCTTTATTTCACAGTTTATGGGAGAAATATTCTCATAACTTCCCCCAGACAAGGTTCATTTAATCATTTCAAATTCCATTTCTGCTTTGATTGAGTCTGTTAAGGTGCCAGATGGGCGCCGTTTCCCACAATATAACATTTTCCATAAAGTTTACATCATCAGAGGGGAGGCATGTGGCCTTTATTGTGAAGGAGAGGAACTTGCCTGACACCGCCTGAATTATATGGAAGCAGTAAACACTTCAAATGTGATGCTAAAAGCAGACTGAAGTAGATGCAAATTATTACCTGCAAAGCACTATCGTGCCCATCACCAGTGTTTTTGCATGTTGTATCCCAGTGCATTAATGACTGAGATGCCTGCTGTAGTGTTAGATTTGAATGTAGTTTATGAGAGGACATTAATTTGGAAATTGTTCACTTGACAATAATATAACTTTTACAAGGATTAAAGGTGATGTTATGGTCACGTTGATGAATTATCCATGTCTAGAAAGTCTCTGCAAAACTGTAATGGCTTGAATGGAAAAAAAGGGACTGTAATGTAAAACCAGGCGGTATTTTCCTTTACGGCACCTGAAAACTTGGCTTCAAAAGTTCAAGAATTTATTTCTAACACTGATAGTCACAAATTAATTAGCAAAAATCGTGTTAACAAAATTATCCTTAGGCATTTTTCATTAATGCGTGTGGCGCCCACTACCTCAACTGGTAGAGCAGGCACCTCATGTACAAAGGCTGCGTCCAGCTTGCCGCCCTTCACTGCAGGTCATCTCGACCTCTCACCCCCTCCATGCTAAATCTGTCCTATCAAATATAGGCAAAAAAAAGCCCCCCCAAAATGCTTTCAAACTTGATTTCACTCACGATTGAATTAAAAAAATAACTTTTAAACCTTTTAGATCACCTGCCTGATCATATTTCGCATAGCCCGCTTTCACCCAAAAAACAACCACATAGGTCGACAGTGCAAGCAGCTTACTATGACACATACTCACATTAATTGTAAGGCAGTACCCCCTAGTGGCTGCTGTAAGTATTACAGAAACAAAACAAACACAGGACTTTCACCCAGGAGAACATGTTGCCTCCCAAAGTCAACGTTGACTTCTTTTGATTACAACGTGGACTAGTATGCTGGTATGTGTAGCATACTACGCTAGTGACGCATTTAACGCGTCTTATGTGATGTGTGGCACGTGACATACGTCTCGGGACAATAGTAAAAAAGAAAAAAAGTACTGAATCAGTGGCACACCATGATGGCTTTCTTAAACCTAGCCACGCAGTTTTGTTACCTAAACCTAACCAAGTAATAGAAATGCATGCTATTCGATTTTTTGCTGATATCCGATATGTTGTCATGCCTATAACGTTTTTGGCCGATAACCGATACCGCTATCAACATATCCACTTTTTTCCCTACCTAATTTTAGTGACCATCAAGTCTCTTCTATAGTGGAATTAATATCATATTATACATGTACACACATGAAATACAGTAATTTTCATTGTATGTAATATTTATTCATTGTGCAAAATAAGAAAAAAACATGTTGGCTGATTCTAATAGTTCATTTTAAAGCTGATATTGGCTGATACCAATGACATGCCGATAATATCATGCAAGTAGTTTTGGAGCGGAACTGCGACCGTTTCATGAAGTTAAAGACGTGTTTAAAACTGCGACTGTCGTTTTGGGATTGGTCATGTAAGTTGAAATCGACCTATTCTGTCGTTTTAGGTATGAGATTCTGCTCCTATTTATCAATATGTAAAAAAAAAAAAACCACTTCCTGTAAAACAAAAAACGATGTTAGCATACAAAAAATACCAACCAATTTCAACCAATAATATTGTTTCATTTAGCCATCAATCAGTCTGCAACATTTAGTCAAACAGAGCTATGATTAAGTTAGCTGGCTAGCAACAGGATGGCACATCAGGACCCCAACATACCATGGTTACAGGCCTGCAAAGCTATAACTTATGTACTTTGAGGAGTGTGGGATCTGCGAAAAATCGAGATTATGTGCGAGTCATTTTGCTAGTGGACTGTTTCTACCTGACATGGAACATACAATGTGCTTTGAGTTTCACTCCCTGACAGACCCTACTGTCCCATCAGTGGGACACCGTTGACACCTGTTATGACAAACAACCTCTTTTCAACGGTCAAATCCCGCCTGCCTATCCTGTTTCACTTGATAACATGTCACAATACTGAAGCTCGATACTCTTGAAAGGCTGTTTTATCAGGGCTTTAAGCTGCTACTTTAGGACTGTGTGGGTGTGGTTTGAGCAGAGTAACCGTCATCAGGTTCTGTTTCAAATGTTGCTAAATGCTGATTGGTGCACATGCCCCTTTTTCCAGCTGAGCCCCACCCACTTCAAGCCAGCAAGAATGGAAATCTCTCATGTGAAACAACAAATGTGTCCATGTTGGACGTCAGTATTCAGAAGGTTTTCAGAGCCTCTAAGATAAATGATTAGATGTAGCTGTTCTTTGCTAAAAGACTGTTGTTGCTTTTAAGAGCTTACACTGGACACTTCCAGAGATGCACTATCCTAATATTAAGTCTCAGCTGTTATTGCCCAGTCAGGATTGTCTCCTGTGTTGGAAATGGTAACTTTTAACCAGAGGTGTGGACTCAGCATCACTTGGACATTTGAGTTGGAATGATCTAACATCCTCTCCAAGACCAGATATTTTAGAATATGTTGTAAAATCTCTTCGTTTTCCCGACAACAGATACGCTTTGAATCAATTTGACAGCAGCCTATCACATGGCACCAGCTTTGGGGAAAGGTGCATTTGGCTGTGAAGAGCAGCAGACAGACAGCAGATGATACCTTGGATTATCAGACTGAGATGTAAAGACTCTGCCGGCGTCAACAAATAACAGACGGTTACACGCAAAACAGTCGGCTCAGAAATTAGGGATAATTGCACAGAAGTATTATTGATAATTTAAGGACAAATGATAAACACGGTTTAAAAATGAATTGAGTATGTTTAAAAAATAGAAATGGTTGAAGGGTATTCAATGACTTCCTTAGGACTTGTCACACAACGTTTAGGACTCTCCTTGGAACTTATTGTCTTGACTGAGGACTTTATAGCTGTGACTTTGTATTCCTGTTTTGCAAAACAGTAGCTTTGCATCATCCGTGCCTTTAACCCCTGACGTCCTTTCTTTTCTGCATACGACTGAAGTATGTTTCATAGATAAGATCAACAAATAAACTGTGGCTTTCATCTGGATTTGCCTGCCCGCTCTCTGATTCATTGAAAAGATACCTAATGTTTGTACTCTGAGCATAGAGATGCAATACCCATACAGTGGAAACCTCTTTATTTTTCCCTTTTTCTCTCCCCTTTTCAGTCTGTCCTATTTTTCTCTTAAGTGCACATCAAACTGAGCGACGCAGAGGGTTCCTATTGTGATGGGAGGCTGGTGTTAGAATTTGAAAATGGGCTCTTTAAGCCACGTGAGAGCTATGAAAATAGAATGCTCACTTACAGGGGGCAGACAAACGCTAAGAGAGCTCCAAAGTACAGACTACAGAAACATGTTTACTATGGTGAGAAGAACACTCAAACATCTCAATGAAATGACATGGGCAAAGAGAAACTGTGTGTGTTACAGGCTGAAATATCGGCATGGTGGACACAGGCAGAACTGTCGATGCAGGGCAAGTCTCAGATCCTGCATGAGCAAATTTTAAGTCAGTCACAAGTCTTTGAGATCACTGAATTTCATTTGAGAGCTGTGTTGGTACTATTTTTTTTTAACTTAGTTAATATGAAGTCCTGCAGAGGCTTGATTATTAAATATTTAAGCTATCAGAGGTCTGATGTTACTACCTTACTTCTTTTTTGTTGTTTATTTATAACAGGTCAAACCTCCTCACTTCTGACATGATATTTTTGATTTTAAGTCTCAAGTCACATCTTCAAGTCCAAAGTAAATATGTGTTTGTAAAGTGAATATCTTTGGTAAAGGAGTGTTGGTCAGACAATAGCACCAGGCATAAGAAAAACATGACGGATCTTTAACACAGCTCTGATACTTTATTGACAAATAATCAAGTAACGGTACAAAAAAATATCATCAGATTAATCTGTATTAAAATGGTGTGTAATAATATGCCATAAATCAGTAACTCTCAGGTTTTTTTTTAATGATGCTTAAAATATAAGGCTATATACTAATAGTTGGAATCCCCACGATGCGATATTATCACAATACTTTCATTACAGTAAATTATTATTGCAATTTTAAACATTTTACAGTATGCTGAGTATTGCGATAACATATATTGCAGTATTTTCTAAATTTATTACCCTTTTTCAACTGTAAATTATGTCCCTCAAGGAGAAAAAATTCAGCATCTGTTTTACTTAATAAGATTTAACCTCTCTAACTCCTCTCAGACACCGGTGTCTGTGCTCCCTCCCTCCTCTGTTAAATGGTATCTCAAAGGCGCACTACGTCATCAAACCATGTGATGTTTGGTATCACCGGATTCAGGAAGCTCTCGACTTCCTGAGTCCGGAATCGTTTTTCTTTTATTCCTTTTGGATTTTGCACCAGAGCAGCCGAAATACACAAAGTCCAAAATCGCAATGAGTGGTGACAAGCCATATCATGCTGTTTTTCGAGGGGAAAAGTTAAAGGATTACTCATGATCTCATGCTGAGCCGTCAGTGGACACGTAGCTGGTTTATAAAAGGTGAGATCTCACTCCTAACACTATTTTTGGCTGAGATATACTGCCTAGAAAGTGGGATCATAACTTTCACGTTTCATATGGCTTTATTTGGTGATATTTTATGGTGTTTCTGTGTCATAAACAACATCAGCTATCATAATCACACCTGATTTCAATAAGGTACGATGTTTGAAGCTGGCTGAGTGTTGTTTGATCACTGATAGTACTGTTTTGAATCCGAGTGACCAACTTGTCATTTGGAGCTCCGCCTGGATCTTTCCATGGAAAAAACACTGTAGAATGGTCATACTTTGAGCAGTCTTCTTCAAATTTGAAACAAATGTTCAATGATAGTGTGCCTACAGCTCCACAGTGTCATTTACCTGCTCAGATGAAGCCACAGACAGTTATTCATCCTGAAAAACATTTTTTATTTTATTTTAGGCAAAATCTTCAACTTTTTACTGATTTCAGAGGCCCATTACTCTGTCTCTGTATCACCTAGAGTGTTTCTGACACTTTCACAAGAAACTTCAGAGACTTTGCTTTCTGGCAAGACCTCATGCATGCATGTAGTCAAAGCGGTTCAGAGGCTACAGTCGTTTTAATTTGGTATGTCATTTTAGGCGTTTTCGCTACAAAATGGGGGTGGAGTGCAAAAGAGAAAATGTATCATTTCAATCATTTTTATTGCGGAAAATTTGTTTCTATGGACTAAAAAACAAAATTATTTTTATCATTCTAGTAGGCTACCAAAAGTTTAATATGTATTTGTAATATTAATAATTTTAAATAAAACAAAACAATACTTGGTGTCCGAGTATTGATACAATATTGCTGCACAAAATATCGCAATACTTTACTCTATGAATTTTCCCCCTACTCCTACTATACACATGCTGATGTGATTTATACAGTATGTGTTTATGTATATGGGCACTTAGAGTCACTCACTGTGAAAATCTGGCTCTAATCTTTTGACAGAAAAAATTTCTTTGAGTGGGCTGTTGGTGGATGGATGAAGGTTTTACAATTCTAAATAGATCTGAACTTGTATTCATAAAGCACCTCTGTAGTGTTCTGACCACTGTAAATGTCACATTAATCCATTCACCCAAACATACACACTGATGGCAGAGGCTGCCATGCCATGCCAGTCTGCTTGAGGCTAGCAACTGGAGGCTACTGGCACAACACACCCACATTTCTGGCCACATCTTAGGTTGAGTTGCATTGTGGGTAGTGTAGGCACATCAGTTGTGTTCTTGTTTAAAAAAAAAAACTGTCAGTCAGTGTTTTAGCTAAAGGTCCAGGTCCGGATTAATTCAGAAAGGTGATAGAGCCTTTGCAGTCAGAGCTCCATGACTTTGGATGACCTGCCTGAGGATATCAGGGCTGCAAAGCTGCCTCGTCTTGAAATCAATTTAAACAACCTACTTTTTAGAATTGCTTTTAAGTAATATATGTGTCTAGTGTATGACTCTTAGTTTATGTCATTCTCTATGTGTTTTTGTAATATAGTTAAGCACTTGTAACTGTGTTTGTGAAAGATGCTATATCAAGTTCATTATTATTGATATAAATCTGTGGAGAATGCTACACCTTTGGAGGCAGGTTTGCTATTATGATTTTGTTAGTTATCTAAGCATATCTTTTAATAATATTTAAATGGGGGAGGTCTTCAAAAATGTACCCCTCATACAGTTTCATTAAACTTTTATAATAAACTTTGTTTTTACAGCACCTTTCAGAACACAGCTACAAAGTGCTTTACAATAAAACTAAACCCCTTTTAAGCACAAGACAAAATGTCATAAATTGTCACCAAAGTAAAAGATAAAACAAAAAGGCCAAAACTAAAATCCAGATAATAAAATCAGTAAGATAGCAATAACACAAACAAACAGCTCAGATAAAGTCAGGATATGCTTTCTGATAGGAGTATGTTTTTAGGAGAGACTTAAACAAAGCCAGTGACTTAGACAGCTTTATATCCTCGGGCAGGTTGTTCCAGAGCCTCGGGGCCCTGGTTGCAAATGTTCTGTCCCTTTTAGTCTTTAGCCCATGGACTCGAGAAGAAGCAGACATCTGCCCGAGGATCTCAAACTATGCAAAGGTTCATTAGGGACTAAAAGGTCGGATATGTAATCTGGTGCCAAGATATGAAGAGGCTTAAAAGTTAATTAAAGAAAATCCTAAAACAAACACAGAGCCAATGTAAAGAGGCTAAAGTCGGTGTGACATGATCGTACTTCTTGGTTTTGGTTAAAAGCCTAAAGACTGAGTTCTGTACAATCTGTAGTTGTTGCAAGGTTTTTTGATTAAGACAGCAAAAAAGGCTCTAACAATAATCAAAACACAAAGAGATAAAAGCATGTACAACAGTTTCTGTATCTCTAATGTGGGATTTATACTTATCTGTCAAATTGACGCCTACCCTACGCTGTAGACCGACGTGCACCTCCCCAAACCGGGAGGCAGACCTCTTGTCTATTTTTGTAAGCTGAAACCATTTCCCTCAGTGGAAAAAAAGCTTTTATTTACTTTAATTTCACAGATAAGAAACAATAAATTGTGAAGACAGTAAAGCCTCCACAAAATAGAATTTTAGGTATCCTGGCTTCATAGTAGAGGAATGCTCTGCTAGTTAGCATGTTATATTTGTTATTATTATCTGGTGAGTTGTAATGGAGCCAAATTTTATAACGTTACCTTTGTCAAATGTTGCTGTTGTCCCTGGTTTTATATGAGTAGAGGAAAAGTCTGCTAGCTGCTAGGCTAATTTATACAATGTAAAATGGCATAGGCTTGTGCTAATAACATTAGCATGTTGTATTTGTGGGGAAAATGTGTCCAGATAAAGACAAGTGCTTTGTCTGTGAATGCTGCGAGTTATAGTGAAGCTGATTTTTGTACTTTGTACTGTCACTATTAAGCCATGTTTAATGTGTGTTTAATGTGTGTTTTGAATCAACTAAACTTTACAGCACTTCACAGAAACCCCACTGCTGACTAGTGTTTTGGAGGTATAACTGCAGAGTGACACAGACACACCACTGCACAAGTACAAATGCTCACAACCACGTAGAAATCCTGCTTAAACGTTAAAATAGATCTTATTTTAGCAGTGTTTCTGAGGTGATTGGACAAGCTTAGTGACATGCTGTTCAAAAACATAAATTGAACGTGACACCAAGATTTCTTGCAACAGGCCTCATATGTTGTGACAGGTGACCAGAAATTTGGCAGTATTTGTTTCGTGATATGTGACCCAATTACAAGGATTTCTGTTTCATCGGGTACGTGAGCTATTTGGGCCAAATTTGTTTATCTTTGCACCAGGCTATAAACATGTTTATTTCTTCTGTTCAGTTTGACATTTGACCGTGGGGGTCTTTGGGGATTGACTCACTCTTTGAGCCGGCCTCAAGTGGCCATTTAAAGAACTGCAGTTTTGACATTTCACGCTTAATTTTTCAGCCCTGGAGGTAAACACCACATTCTGTTAAGTGTACTTTTTGTCTGTCCTTTTTCGCAGCACATTAGACATTTGACTCTTTATCCCTTTAACTCTCCCTCTGGTCAGAGGTTAATGTCCAATTTAGCTTGCTGGCAGATACAAACAGCCGTGAAACCATCCTGATCCACTGAACACATCCTGTTTTTCACATTCCCTGAAGGCTATAGTACCTGTCGCTGTCTGAATCAATACCTAGGACATTATAAGTGACATGTTTTTTGAGCATGTACACAAACAAACAAGGACCTCGGCAATTCTGATGTCAAAGAAATGGAATTTGATCCGAGAATAAATGTGTAGGAGTCCCTTTATCTTTTGCTTTCAAGTGTTGTGGGGTGAGAAGAGGCAGAACTGTTGATAAATCTGTTACTGTGCCTCGGTCGCGATTAATCAGCTGGTCCCCATTTCTCTCCTCGTGTAGATTAAAATGGCAACAACACAGAATTTCAACAGCATGCCTGTCACTGACATTTCTATTTCTGTCAGCTGATAAATCTGCGTGAGACAGGGCGCTTTCTTTTGTGAGCTACTGGCTCATTTATTATAGCTTTTAAACATTTTCCAGAGTGCTGCGCTGTCACTGTTTTTTTTTTTTTTGTGTCTGCATGTCAGAGGAAGGAAGAATGCATCTGTGGGGAATCTGATGGTCTACAGACCATGTGTGTTGCCATGGCTGGGTGTTTCACCTGTGCAGGCCGCTTTGTTTGGCAGCTCTGAGAGTTTTCGGTTCAGATTTAATGACATAAAATGTCCTGCAGCTTAACGAGATTTTTTTTTTTGCCTCTCATCTTTCTTCGTGCTGTGTTTGCCACACTTTCCCTGCTCTCTTTTTCTCCACAAAAGATTTTTTTTTATTTTATCGCCGTTGTTCCATTTTATTGCCTTGCTATTTTGCCAGACACACAAGTAAGTCTTACCTTGTCAGCGCGATAAAACTATAAACAACATTTTTATTCATCTGTGGCTGTTGCCAAATGCAGAGCTGAAGTGTCTGGTTATACTTCTTTAATCAGTGACATGATAAATGCCATTACAGGGTATTCAATCCTGATCATCTCCATTCTTCCTAGTTAATAAGAGGCAGTCGATGAAGAGCAAGGAGAAGATGCCGAGCATCTGTTCATTATGTGCCAAACAGGGAAGAGTTGTCGCTGCTTAGTCATGGCAACAGGCTGTCTTAATTTGTGCATGTGTGTGTGTGTGCTGCTCTTTCGTCCTCACCCACTGTGCAGGGATGAGAAACAACAGAATCATAATGTCATAACTTTACCTTTTCCTGCCTGACTCAGTCTAAGCAAACACTCACTGCCTGATTCAAATGTAATAAGTTCTGGATGAACTCTCTGTCTGGCTGCTTTGCATGAAGCAGCGCGGGGTGAAGGGCAAGGGATGGAAGTCTGTTGCCATTCGGATAGATTCAGCAGACGCGCTGCAGATTGGGGATTTTTTTGACTTTCACTTTGATTTTATGGAAAATCTGTGTATGCTGTGCTGTTTGCTGAAGCATAGGAGAGCACTGCAGCTGTTGACAGCCTGCGTAATTGTTTTTTGCTGGTTCAGACTTTGCCCCAGCCATGAAATGAAAAAGCCCATAAAAGCCTTATGGTTAGGGAGGGCTGATATGGCTTGTGCGGTTGCAGGGACATGGGTTTGTTCACTGTTCGTACTCTAGAGAGTATAGAGATCGCTAAAGATGACAAGGACATCATCATTTGAACATACAAATCCATTAAAGACAACTTATAATGGACCTCTTGTCCTGTATGTAGAAGGTTTTAAACACTTATCAGCACATGTAACCATTGACAGATGTATGACACTTCAAGGAAGAGTGCACTCCGAAACCAAAAATAGATATTTTTACTCATACCTGTAGTGTTATTTATCACTATGGATTGTTTTGGTGTGAGTTGTCCAGTGTTGGAGATATAGGCCATAGAGAGGTCTGCCTTCTCTTCAGTGTAATGGAACTAAATGACACTCTGCTTGTGCTGCTCAAATTGCCAAAAATACATATCAGTCAGGAACACTTAAGTCAAAGAAAACTTTATTTCTGTTTGCAGTATTATATGTGATTTGAGGCGGGTTGCAAAGCGGCTTGCAGAGAAAGCGACAACAGTAGGCAGGCCATAGCAATTTAAGGGCGCATTCACACCAGGATAGTACGAGGGACTAGGGTTGGGCGATATGTTAAAAATTTCCAACCAGCCACCGTCAGCCCATCAACCGGCGGTTGCCGATATATTCGGCAGTTGTGTGTGTGGCGGAGAAGAAAAAAAAAAGAGGGGGGATGTTGCATTCATGTGATGTCGGAAAGAATCGAAAAATGACTTTCAGAATGGGATAATTCACATGAACGCCACCTCATGTCAGAAAAGCAACTCGGCAACTCGGATCTCCCGACACCACATGAATGCAGCAAAAAAATGCAGCGTGCTTTGCGAGCCCACTCATGTCCAACATGGCAAGGAAATATCTGTGCATACCGGCAACAAGCACGCCATCAGAGAGGGTGTTTAGCACGGCTGGTAACATTGTTAACCATATGCGCACTTTGCTTAAGCCAGATAAGGTTAACATGCTCGTTTTCCTCTCCCAAAACATGTACAACACTGTGTTTTTGAGTTAAAGACAGCGCGAAGGGACTTTATTATTTTATGTGATTGTGTGATTTTTGCACTTTATTTTTCCATTGTTCTTCGTTTAGCCTATATTTATTATTATTTGTATTTATTTATTCAAGCAATAAGCCTACGAGAGGCTTTTAGAACAGCTATAACAGCTTAAGTTTTTTTTGCCACGTCCGCAACGGCATTATTATAAAGACAGCGCAAAGGGAGTGGACATCATTATTTTATGTGATTGTGTGATTTTTGCACTTTATTTTTCCAATGTCCTTCGTTTATATTTACTTATTTGTTATCATAGGCTACTGTTACTGTGTAACTTTTGTGGACCGACCAACTGTTTATTCTGTTTGAATAAATTTACCTGCGCCTTATCCTCTGACTGTGGTCTTTAATGTCAAAATTATTGAATTGAAATTTTACTGAAACATACAGCCTATAGGCTATACTCTTATTCATTAAAAAAAAAAAATCACCTTGAGATCTTTGCTGAGTAATAAGCTGTAAAGACGGGCTGAAGACGACTGTCCGACACCATTTTAAAAAGAGTCTGACGGCTGCAGAAGGACGCATTCGCTCACAGCCTCTAAATCAGCAAACAGGTGGGAGATAGGGATAATATACCTGTCCTACTATAACGATCGGGGTGCACAACTGCGCATCTTTTTGATGTAGTTCTCAATTATGGTTTATGAATTAACGTTACGGCCGCCAAAAATGAAACCAACCGTGATGGACTCAGCCGATGGGCGATTGGCGATATATTTGTCCAATCGCCCAAGCCTACGGGGGACTCGGTTCGACTGGGAGGGGAATGCTGAAAAATTTCAACCCCTTCATTTGGTTCGGTTCACTTTCACACTGCACTTTTTAAAGCGGACCAAACTGCCTGGACAACGTCACGCAGTTACAACAGCTGCTCGTTTGGGGGCGGTTTTGCCCGAAACGATCACTGACCAGGAAGAAGAAAAGCATGAGGAAGAAGAAAACCCTGCTCATCGATTGGCCAGGACCGAAAACGGAAATTGATCCCCTCTACGTCACTTCCTCTCTTTGGTTTGCTGGATAGTCGGTTTGCATTTCCCACTGTAAGCAAACCGCAGCAGGGTTCACTTGCAAGTGAACCGAGACCCCCAGTTTCCAAGCGGACCAGGGTTCGCTTGTTTGGTCTGCACCAGAGTTCGAATGAGCGTTCGCGCCACTCCAAATGAACCAAACTATCCGTGTAAGTGGACCAGGGTTCGCGTGTTTGATCTGCACCAGAGTTCGAATGAGCGTTCGCGCCACTCCAAATGAACCAAACTATCCGTGTAAGCGGACCAGGGTTCGTTTAAAGCGGACCAAATACCACCAGTGTGAATGCGTCCTAAATAGAGAGCCCTGAATGAGATTTGCCAATTAGTTGCATAGGGATTTGGTGAAATATAGACCAATTACTATTGTATATTGGTTACACAAGTTCAGGTATTGGAATTGTTTTTGGAAGGAAAAAATGGTTACGGGACATCTCTAGTTCACATGAGCACGAGCCTCTCATCCATGAGTAGATGCACGCTTCGTTCTGCACAATGATACGGTTGGTGGGTGAAGTTTGGTAGAAAGTAGTTCATACATGCAACTGCTTTTTAAGTAACAATTTGGTCCAAAATTTACTCCCAAATTCAAACCACCACTGTACAGTATACTTTACTCTGAGTATAACATATAAAGCACTGTTTAGTTTGTGTATCAGTACATGTCTGCCTGTACATGAGATGTGATCTCATTCATGCCTCAGGTCATGTTGTTATTGCTTTAGATTCTGTCGTGCCTGTAATGTATGTCTGAATGTTGCAGTCTTTTATACTGCTTGAGTGTTGTCAAGATCACATTTCCAGCAAATGGATAATAAGGATGCACTGTATTGTACTCTATGTGCTCATGTTGACATTGCACTTAGTGGCAGGTAGCATTCAAGAAATAAATGTATGCTGCCGTTGATAACCAGCCAGGTGATGTCAGTCAAATTCTGTCTTCTAATTTAGTAAGAGAAATCTCCACTAATATTTTTTCCCTCACGGATTTGTGTCTTTTTTTTTTTGTACCTTTGTCGGTTCTTGTTTTATGAGCTGTCATCGGAGCTGGTGCTCCTCCGCCAACAATTCATTTCCTCCCTGCTGTGAGCAGCGCCTTCATTTCTGTTGTGCCTTGCATTGAGGAACAAAAGCAAGCCGCAATACCTCAATCAAGACTTAAACAGTTGGCAATGTGAAGAGTGCTTTATTTCATCAGAACTGCTTTCCACCAATACACTGACAGTGGTGGCAGGTTACCAAGTACTTTCAAGTAAGTATTGTTGTTGAGGACATGTAACTTCACATTGATGGTATTTAACACCTCCAGTCTACCCCAGTTTAAAGAGGAATGTTGTATTTCTTACGTTTATTGCTTGAGTTATTATTGCAGCACAGCAAGAGGGTTCCTGGTTTGAACCAGGGGTGGGGGAGCCCTTCTGTATGGCCCTTCATGTTCTTCCCATGTCAGCGTAGGTTTCCTCTAGGTACTCCGGCTTCCTCCCACAGTCCAAAGACATGCAGGTTAATTGGTGACTCTAAATCGGGCGTACATGTGAATGTGAGCGTGAATGGTTGTCTGTCTTTATGTGTCAGCCCTGTGATAGTCTGGTGACCTGTCCAAGGTGTACCACGCCTCTCACCCAGTGGAGGTGACTCACCTCCATTGCTGCTACTGTTATAGAAGCTTAGCATTTCAGCTAAATGCTTCACAAGTAATTGCCATTTGTAGCTGCAGTGGCTGTTGTGAAGCAAACACTATAGTCCTACTTTGAGCACTGTGCCAGAGGAGGACTCAGATCTTTCTCTTAGAGGGCAACCTCACCTGAATTAAGTAGGCCAGTATGTTAATTCCATGGCCTTGGAAAGTTCAGTCAGTGTTTGTGAACATGAGCTGCTCTCTGTCAAAGCCAGAAACCAGAGAAGATAAACTTGTGGGGCTCTAGTTTCGCAGACCGGGCGAAGCAGGGGCGCAGCGCACCTGCACTTCGCCAACTGGGTGTGGCCAGGCGGATTTTGCAAGTTTGGCACACCGTGCACCTGGCGCAGCTACTCCTCTTTCCCACCTCCGTCCCTCCTACCTGCGCAAGTCGGAAAGAGGGAGGCGTGGAGTGGGTTTTACACACATCACACCAATCAAATGAGCCCCTCTCCTCGCCCTTAAATGCGCCGCGCGAAGGCGTAATGAAAGTTTACTCAATTCACCATGGCAGAAGAGAGCAGCAGCGTCAGACGGCCAAACTTCTTCCAGGAGGAAACTGATGT
>NC_065514.1:9915151-9948612 GCF_006386435.1 Epinephelus moara | reverse complement strand
TTCAGCTGGCGAGCTTTTAGCGCACCTTCGGCGAAGCCTTTTTGCACGAAACTGTCACTGCGCCAAGCTGGATCTGTCAACACCTCCCCCTGCTGCGCCACCACACCCATCTCAGCGCACCTCGGTCTGCCAAACTACCAAACTGAGCGCGCCTCGGGTTGCGCTGCTCAAAACTAGCTCTGCGCGGGGTTCGCCACCCCGCGCCACCCTGCGCTGCGCCGGGAAACTAGAGCCCGTGATGTCAAAGGGTGTAAAGTCTGGAGCTCCTCCACAGACAGTGAATGGAAGTTAAACATTTTCTTTTTTTATAACCAGATGAGCTTTATTATATCGTAGTGTTCTCAGCTCTGAAACAGAAAATGTACCCATATACTCAGAACATTCCCCTGGGTGATCTTAGTGTTATCTATATATAACATCTTTCTCAGTGTATTGTCTAGGGAGCAGTTGTAGACTTTTTACCCTTTGGCACTCTAGTTTTCAGATTTGGGAGAGAGCTGGTCATATTTACCAATATTTTTAACTGTCTTAGATCATAGAAATTCTTGAAAACAGTCATAGTTGCCCTTTAAGTAAGTACTGCAATACCACAGTGTAGAAATACAGTGTTTCAGGTAAAGGTCTGCACTCAGAGTTTAGTTAAAGTGATACTTTGGCGATTTTCAACCAGCTCTGTATGAAAACAGTGTGGGTAGTATGTGTAAATGAACTGTGGTTAATTCGCCTCCATCTAACCAGTGCCTAGGTATCCCTCCTCACCCCTGGTGGAGCTTTGATGGCTCTCTGCTGTTGCTTGAACTACAGGCTGTACTTCCGCATTTTCATATTGCTGCCACCAAGGACACAAGGAGAATAGAAGCCTGCCTCTCTTTTTGTCTCACAAACTCGAAATCCAATCAAACAGTAAAACCAGGCAGTGCCGATCAAACATTAATCAAGATTATGTTGCTGTATTACTTATTTCTTGCCTACAGTGTTTTTAGAAACATATTTTAGTGCTATGTTTAGCTGTTATGGTGCGTTCGTTTTGTACTCAGAGGTCAGAAGTCAGAAGTGGGAATGACGTCACCTCCGAGTTGACAACAGTTTTTGCATTCTAGTTGACAACGGTGGACAAGTCGGAAAAAAACATGGATGCCCTCAAGAAAGCCTTTGTTGCCCTTGCACTTTCGGAGTATAGACAGCTTCAGAACCATCATGCACTCCAACTGATGAACGCCACAGTTGAGGCTGACCTAATGTAAAACAAATAAGATAAAACTGCTATAAACAGTACTTTAGCAGAGTGTTTACTCACTATGTATGTGACCGGCAGCCATCTTGAATCCGTAAGTCGGGGTTGATGCGGTTGCTCCGAGTTGGAAATCCGATCTCAGGGTGTGTTCGAGTTTAAACTTCCGACTGGGAACGGGGAATTTTCAACCTCCGAATACAAAACAAACGCACCATAATAGTGAGAGTTTGGAAACAGGAAGTGGGGGTCATACTGTTTCCTGCACAGTGAAGATGGAGGCCAAAAAACTAGGCAGCGCTGATCAAATCTAAACAAAGATTCTGTCACTGGGTTATCTATTTTTCTCTTAAAATGTTTTCAGAGCAATCACTCATCAAACAGGCATGTTCACATTACATCACCCACCAGCAGGAGCGTTTATTGGTCTGGTGTGGCGCAGTGCATTCTGGTAGTTGTAGGTTTTCTCCTTCTTGGGCAAAAGTGTCCTTTTCTCAGTTTTCTTTGGTTCTGTGGCTCCAGTTTCCAAATTATTTGCATCTTTCTGCTGCATAGACATCCTAATTTTATTAAAAGGACATCTTTCTGCATTGAAATACCTCTTTAAGTAAAAGCACAAAAGTATCAGCCATAAAATATGCATCAGGTACCAAAAGTAAAAGTACTAATTATGCAGACTGGCCTATTTTAGAATAACGTATATTATATTATTCTGAATCTGTGAAGTAACTGAAGTTATCAAATAAATGTAGTGGAGTAGAAACAAGTGGCAGAAAATCGAACTACTCCAGTAAACGTACTTAGTTGCTTTCCACCACTGCTGAAAACGCAGTGTTACTGTTGTGTGTACATGGAGCAGAGGGCCAGTATCTGCCTCTTATCTGGCACACTTCTCGATGTTTGCTTCTGTGAGTGTGTAGACATGTTAACCTTTGCTCCTTACAAGGGAGTGCTGTAATTAACTCAGTTTAATGAGATGCTGTTGTGTGCTAAAGCAAACGAGGCTGGACGGCGGTGCGGCTGTAGAGCTGATATCAGCCCATTTCCTGTCAAATCTGACCTTAACCAGCAGCAGCTGTGGCCTGCTGGAAACGGCCTGCATGATACAAGACCTCCCATCAGCATGTGTGGCGTTAACTAATTTGGAGAGCAATTTCATACAGCTGGTAGCTTCTACCGTAGGACGTGATTTGGAGGTAAAAATGATTGATGCCTTCTAGTGTGGGTGTGTGTGTGTATCTTAAATCTGACCTATCATGTTCCTCCCTCCAGTTTACCGATAAAAATGGAAGCAGGGCTTGTTTTGAGCGGCATGAATCGTTCGCAGCATCTTGACATTAAGTTGCACTCCTTGATGCCTTGCTATAGCCTCCGCTCCCATCAGCTTAACTTATCTCTGTCCTTGAGTGCTGAGTCTCCTGGCTGCTCCAGCCAAATGTCTTCATTGATGTGCTCTAAATAAAACACTTAGATGTCGCTCCACACGTGACTCCCGAGAGATTTATGTGACATTTATGACATTTACTTTCAGAAAAGGATATAGGGCCAGGGAGTTTTCTGGCAGCGGAGACGGCTCTGCCCATTTGTGTAATGATATGGGATGAATTCCAGTTATTGGAAAGCTGTATAAAAATCTGAGCGCTCCTCTCCTCCTGTCTGTAAAATTATGACAGAAGCGGCAGCCCTGCTGTAGCCTTTTTAGTTTGGAAATCTGTCACAGATGGCTGTCTTCTTGCATGCGGCCAAGGAAGTAATGTGATTGTGACAATTGTGTGTCTTTTGCCAACAGATTGAACATGCTGCAGGTTGTATGAGTGACAGATATGGGGTCAGCGGGATCATATTTGCAGACTTTCACTGTGCTGGCACTTTTTTGCCTGTTTTGTAAGTATCTCCATCATTTGATTTGACAGAAATTTTGCAGCTAAACTTTTCCATGATATATATGTACACCTTAACTTGCTATTCTGCTTCTGACTCACCTAACAGTGACCGCTGAAGGTGCGAGGACAGAGGTGCGTGGAAAGGTCGGAGGCGTGGTGGAGTTGGAGTGTAGTTTTCCTCCGTCAGAGCCACCTGCTGCGTCCTCTGCGTCCCTGCGTGTGGTGGAGTGGGTTCGACAAGGACTCGACATCCCCGTCCTGATCAAATTTGGATCCTACGCACCTCGCCTCCATCCACAATATGAAGGTGAGCATCTAGAGAATAAATCACAATACCTAATCTAGCTGAAAATTCAACCCTTCTGTTGACTGTGATTGCTGTAATTTTGTGTCATTGTCTGAAGCAGCATGTCGCCTGCATATACAAGTCTGCTCCACATATGTAATATATAATTCTGGTTATTTTGAACCTGAGCTTTCTGTGGTATGGCTTGATAATATTTGATTTTCAGACTGACTTATTTACTGAGCTTCATTCTTGTGGTTATGTCATGTCGAAAGAAAGTGAAAAAGAGGGATTTTATACACTTTAACTTGCAAGAAGATCCTGATTGAAACATCAACATGGCAAATACTACCAGCAAACTCTATCTTATCATAATAATATATCTGCCTAGGAATATGTGTCGGCTGGTAAACAACAAGAAAATTTCTGTACAGTAATGCCAGGAACATATCTGAGGCAATTTACATAGAAATAAATGTTTGTTTAGTGTAAAGGAAAAAGGAATATAAGCCAATTTATCAATATAAAAACACATAACCAACTCATAGTGCTGTAGATATTTCCCAGGGTCTATTTGCAAGTCTTCATATGTTTAAATAAGCAAGCACTGATATTTATGAATGAAACATAGACTACAGAGAACACTGCAGAGCTACTGTAGCCCTAAAAATGTCACAAAGATGGCGTGCAATTACAAGCATGCAGCTGATAGTAATCTCAGCCATGTCAGCAGCAGGGCTCATTGGAGGCTATGGATGGCGATGTTGGTCACTCAGTCCGACACTTTGGTCCAGACTGAAACGTCTCAATAACAACTGGATGGCTTATCATGACAATTTGTTTCGTCTTTTGGCATCATGAGGTCAAAATAAATTTCATTTTGTTGTGTCAATTTGGATTTACGACCAAATCAAAATGAATGGCATTCCTATTGCCGTCAGCATTACTATTGTTTAATAGGCAAATGTTAGCATGCTAACATGTGTAACTTAAATGGTGAGCATTCATTTTTGGAAAGGTTGCATGCTTAGCATTTAGCTCAAAGCACCACTGTGTCCAGGGGCAACCTCAGAGAGCGGCGAGCATGGCTGTAGACTCTTTAGCCCCTTTCCACTGGACAGAAACCCAATAACAACTGGCTTTTGTTTAGAATGGGAAAGGCTAAAATTGGCATTCGATCCTGGGACAAATGACTGCAGTAGTTGAAATATGACACCTGGGTGGATGTGTTAATTTTTGCTCCTTTATTTGAAGCAAAAGAGAGACTGAATAAGGAACATAAAAATGCTGCTTTCTGCTGTTTACTAACCCTGTTTTCAGGCACATTTGTGACACTGAGTCTGACTCACCAGTAAAAACTAGGAATGCACCGATATGGATTTTTCAGCCAATACCGATAACCGATAATTTCACATTTTTGTATTTCAAAAAGAAGTGTATAACTGATCTGACCTAACCAAATCAAAGTGACATCACTATCGCTAACACCACAGCAACCAACAACAGTTCTGACTCATCACATGGCTAGCAGTCAAGCCTTTGAAAAGCTGGGTGTTGGATGTGAGCCGCTGCTGCTAATTATCTTGTGCTAACACTCTGGAGACTGTCCTCCAGCGCAGTGTCTAAGCGGTGTCGAGTGGTCGGAGATTAGACCCTCAATGCAAAACTTTTGTCTTCCTCTGGAACTGTGAAAGACATCCACACCGCGACATGTTTTGACCACTAGACAGTGTGCTGCAGTTGTGTTTGTTCCTCTTCTCCGTGTTTATTGGCAGCTTGCAAACCAAGTATAGAGGTACATGTACCATCACCCACTGTGTCAGGGCGCATAGAGGCTGCCCTTGTTAAAAGCCCTCAATGAAAGCTGTCTGGCTTCGTATCATCGCGCTATGTATCTGCTATCATTTTTATTATCGGGATAATGCAAAATTACAAAAATGTCCCATTATCGGCCGATATAATTCGTGCATCCCTAGTGAAAACAAAAACACAGAAAGGCATACTCATCTACCACAGAGCTGTGTACACGGCTCTGATCTGCTGGCAATGGGAAAGAAATCCATATTTATAGGGTGTTTCCCATGTTTAAAAAACAGCATATAAATGCTCATTTTAGTGGAAAAATGGTATTGGTCTTGTTGAAATATCCAATATAAATTGAAGCCACCATTACTGTTGTAGTGAAAATAAAACTGTGTTGCCACAATAATCAGAATAACAGGCCTTAATGCCACCGTATATGTAATTCAGGAAATGTATTGTTAGAAATTCAGATGAAGGTCTCGTATTGCAGTCCGTGTGTGTTAAAAATTGTGCTTTAATATATGTTTGGGTCTTAGATTTTATTGTAAACCAAAAAGGAAAACAGGGACAAAACATGTAACCACAATCAATAGCCCACAGAAATGAGGAGCATTGAAAAAAGTTAGAATGAGGGTGGTTATGACATACTTTAGTTTCTCCCACTGAAAGAATGTAACCAGTATCTGGATCCCAGAGAATATTCAGTACCACGCCTTGATGGCCTTTCCAACCAGCCACAGTGGGAGCTACTTTTAAAGGAGCTAAGACTCTCGCGTTGCATCATCATCCATTGTGCACTTTCTGCCCACAGCTCCAAGAACAAAGAGAGTCTGTGGGGAAAAAGATCCTCAATGGACTAGGAATACCTTTGTGTAGCTCCTGTTATCCTTTAAAGTCACAAACAATGGGACTAGTGTGGACAAAAGGAAAGCATGTCTGGGTGGCTCAGATCTTCCCTTTGTCAGAGTCGTTTTTTATTTTCCATGAAGCTGCCTGAAGAGAAATTCAACCTATTGACCTTTCCAACGGCTATTTGAATTTGCCGGAGCGCCATGTAGGGTTTTGAATAAAATGCAGTTTTGAAATAAACTGCCCCAGCAGGCATGATGATACCACTTCAAAAGGGTGAAATAAATTCCTCCTGTTTAACATTCAGGTGGAAGCAGGTAGCAGACAGCTAACTACCACCTGTCATTGATTTTCAGCAAGTTAAATACTGCCGGAAAGCAGACATCAACAATCAACGCTTGGTATAACAATGAAACGATTAGAGATTTAACCTTTTAAACCTTACTTGCTGGCTGTTGCATCAGTCCTTACAAATTCATGCTGTGCAGCTAAACATTTTCAGACCCACTGCACTTGATTCTAAGCTCTAGTGGAGATCTCAAGGTTCTCTCACCGGAAATGTCAGGCTGAAGTTTTTAAAATGATGCAAAAGACATCTAGAATACTTCCATTCAATGGAGTTTGAAATATTTCTCTCAGTGTCACCACTGTATGGCTTCAGTGAAGAGCTGGAACAAGCTGGTGCAGTATGTGAGACACTCAGACAGTGTGGGATGGATGGGTTTCCCCAACTACCTATAGGAAAATATACAGAGTAAAAGGAGTTAACCCACTCTGCTCCAGTGTGAATATCTGGAACTTTTCTCAGTCTCATATCATTAGAAACTCATTACCTTTGGGCTCCGGCAACTTAAAGGGATAGTGCGCCCAAAAATGAAAATTCAGCCATTATCTACTCACCCATATGCCGATGGAGGCCCTGGTGAAGTTTTAGAGTCATCACATCCCTTGCGGAGATCGGCGGGGGGAGTAGCTAGCACACCTAATGGCAGACGGCGCCCCAGACTAACGTCCAATAACACAAAATTGAATCCACAAAGTATCTCCATACTGCTCATCTGTAGTGATCCAAGTGTCCTGAAGCCCCGACATAAAAAGTTGTTTCGAAAAACATCATATGAACTCTGTTTTTAGCCTCACTGTAGCCTGTAGCTCTGACTGCTTCTCTGTGCTCCGCGTTCACGTGTGCGTGCTTGCACAAGACCAGGGAAAGCATGAGCTTTGCTCACCCGTGTTTACATCACGTGACACGTGCACCGCAGGGAGGGACAACAGTAACCACGGTAGCTAAAAAATAATTTGCACTACGGTCTTTTAGCAAAGGACAGCCCAACATGTCTGAAGACTTTCTTTGTTGAGCTGTATTTGTTTGAGCCCGAGTATACGGACGGAACTCAGGCTACTGGACGAAGCAGCCGCTGCAGCTCATGAGCCTAACCCTCAGCCAGCTGCAGAATACCAGAGTCGAGCACTGGAAACCTGGTGGTGTAGTTGTTTCAAATGCAAAGCAATGCCAGTGGATGAGGAAAGTCTTTGCTGCTCAGACTGGGAATTGGCGATGCCTGCACTTGAGAATCTGGACATCAGTACTGACGAGACTGCTGCTCTTCAGAGACCGTGCATCGCCGATCACCCTGAGCGCACACACGTGAGCACGGAGCACAGAGAAGCAGTC
Organism: Epinephelus moara; assembly: GCF_006386435.1. Classification (NCBI taxonomy): domain Eukaryota; kingdom Metazoa; phylum Chordata; class Actinopteri; order Perciformes; family Serranidae; genus Epinephelus; species Epinephelus moara. Next base: position 9,940,885 of record NC_065514.1, on the reverse strand, counting down.
AGAGCTACAGGCTACAGTGAGGCTAAAAACAGAGTTCATATGACGTTTTTCCAAACAACTTTTTATGTCGGGGCTGCAGCACACTTGGATCACTACGGATGAGCAGTATGGAGATATTTTGTGGTTTCAATTTTGTGTTCTTGGACGTTAGTCTGGGGCGCCGTCTGCCATTAGGTGTGCTAGCCGCTCCCCCCGCCGGTCTCCGCAAGCGATGTGAGGAAACTTCACCAGGGCCTCCATCGGCATATGGGTGAGTAGATAATGGCTGAATTTTCATTTTTGGGTGCACTATCCTTTTAAGGCCTCGATCACACAGAAGGCGTTGTGCAGGTTGCAAAATGCGAGGCGCACCACACAATTTTTTTAATCACATAAATTAGTATCTAGTTCCTAATATGTTGAGGCAGAGGGTACTTGCTGTAGCTCTGGTTGAGGGTGAGAGGCTGTCAGTAAATAATTTGTTGGGAAACGGAGATCTGTGTGGGTACATGAGACCCTAAAAAAGAGGGTGGGTCATGGGGAGTACCACCAGTTGGTCCAGGAGCTTCTCCCCAATGATGGCCATTTTCAGGCATATTTTCAGATGACTCAGGGGCAGTTTGACAACCTGGTGTCTATCGTCAGACCAGCAACTGCTACCACCAGTTTCTCCTCCATTGTTTACCAACTGTAACCTTGTTGTCGTGACCACCACAAGACCCGCCTCTCAAATCATCTGATTGGACAATGGGGAAAAAAGACAACGAAAAAGAGATGATGTGAGGTGCTTTTCCGCTCTGAGTTGGAGTTCTTTCAACTGGAGTAATTCAGAGCACTCCGGCAAAATCGCCAGGCACCTAGTGCACAGAAACGTGAGGCGCATCACAATGCAAAAACAGCGAGCAAAAATTAATTCTCAGTAAAAACCATAATAAAAAGCTGCGTCCAGCTGCTCAAATGCTTTCTGTGTGTTCAGGGCCAAAGACGGGCATTTGCTTTTATTTTTTCCAATATTTTTTAGACCAGACAACCTTTTACCCCCATTGTCACACTGTCTAGGACACAAGGAGTAAGCAGAACTGTGACTGCAAGTTTCATGAAAAGTTTTATAGATAGAGTAAATCACTGTGACGCTGACAGCAACAGTAACTTGCAGGTAGTCAACTGGCAATTTTGCTTGCATCTTTGATAAGCCTAATACTGCTTTGGAGAGGGGCTGCAGCAAAACATATTTTAGCCACCTAAAAAGATCGATATCAGTGTTGTAATATTTTCACTGCTGTACACACTAACCAATGGAGGCAGCAGTAGACCAACAACTCCTATGTAAAATTATTGTTTTTGTCAACGGAGTCTGGTGGCTTTGAGATAACTGCTTCAGTCTCCCGTTGGTAAAAGCTGCCTGACAGCAAGATAAAGCTGTGAATAGCGCACACTTGGTCTGCAGGTTTCTTGGTTGCTAAAATAAGCACCAGTTAAAATAGAAACACTCCATCAGGTCTGGGTCCAGATAGGACGGCATATGGGTTCAGACCCAGGGGATGGAGACGGGTGGCAGGTTAACAAGGGTGACATATACTGGCCATTTTGCTAACAAGGAGGATGGCAAACCCTCTCGTCCTCTCTCACAGCGCCTACTGACTGCAGTGACTGTGTTCAACATGCCTTCCAGTGTCACTGAGAGGCCAAGTAACATGTTTTTAATAGTCTTTGAGCAACAATAAAACTTCATTAAGAGTATAGTGATATCTGAATTTAGCCCGAATCAAAGGTGCGATGTGACCCATCATTTTCTAATTAACAATAGAAAATGATTGACTCACACTCGCAATTGTTTTTGTACTTTAGATGTAAATAAGTTGCCAGAGTGCAGGGCTGTTTATCTGGTAAATATTATTAATGTTTTATTATTAATTCATTATTAATGTGGATTAATGTTTTTGGCTCCTGGACTCGTTTCATTTTGCAAAAGTGGTCCCTGGGCAAAGCAAATTGTGTCTCCCTGGTATAGAATATTGCCAACCTTATCCTCCTGGCCACTATATTAGTACAATATAGAAAGATCTTTGGTATCACAGATTCATTGGTTGTACTGACACACAGTAAAGAACAGTAATCATTCCATTAAGGTATAAGTTTGTCAAAGGATCAGAACCTGTTTTCAGCTGAGCCAAGGCCTTTTCTCGTTTGAGCTGAGAGCCACTCCCTCGCCCCAACCTGAGCAGGAAATATGATACAGACATTTACATAGCAATAAAGTCAGGGTGAACCTTCGCTGATGAATTATCGTAAGTGGGAGCAGGGCAGGCTTTAATTCCAGCCCGGGCTCATAAAAGACAGTAGCCCTTTTGTCGCTGACTGTGAAGACGATCCTTCAACGTACACTGATGTCACACTTCATTACGCTGGGCGTCCGTTCCAGAAGAAGCAGGGCAATATACTGGTAGTAAAACCCCTAAAAATTTGCCCACCCTTTTGGCCCATGAATACACTTCACTCAGCTGTAAAGCATCCTGCACAGAAAAGCCCTCTTCTTTTTAAAAGGACAGGTATGCTAATCACATGCCTCTCCGGTGACAAATAGAAAGCTGCTGTTCTTAACGGACACAAAAGGTTTGAAAAAGATGCTTTGTCCAATCTGATGCTGAGCCTGGGCTTTCTCACAGGTACTGGCTGGTGTGGGAGTAACAGGTGCAGCATGGGAAACTAACGCTTTAGAGGCGGATCGAGTGGTGTGGATTTCACCTCCTCGGGCCACAAATGTTCTCGGGTGTCTCAACAGTTTGGCTTCCGGACCCAGAGTCCCACTGCTGCTTAGCTGTTTTGATTCAGGTTATCCGAGTGATTCACTGTGCTGAGGCTCTTTTATAACACCACCATTCCTGTGGAGCTGGAGGAGCAGCAGTAAGTTTTGGCATTGAAAAAAAAAAGGCTTTGAAAAAGAAAACTTTGACACTGAAAGAAGTTCAGCTGAAAAATAAAACACAGGGAATGAAAATTATTTAGATATTTCCGCATTCTGAAGTGTTTTTCAATGATCCTGACAAGTTCTCTCCATTGTATACAGATCATATGAAAATCACGCTGTCCTTGCGCCTCCTCTTAAGCCCCTCCACTCCATGCCAAAAGTTTAATTTGAAAGAAATTTAACTTTTTTCAGTGCGAATGGGGGGTGCCCGCGAATTATCGCCCAAACAATAAGCTGCGTTCAGAGGGCTTGGAGGTTTCCGAGGACCTGACATGAAAAGCCCGGAAAAGCCCCTTCTTCCGGAAAAAGTGCGTTCTTTGCCTCACATCTGACCTTGGATGTAAACAAACATGCATGCCCGCAAGAAGATTTCCGCTCTCCTGTGTCGTGTTCAACGAGAATGCATAAATCTGTAGCCCAATGGAGCTGGGCTGATGTTGTTAGCCTTTTTGGCTAAATGAAGAGGTCAAAGACGTTTTGCTAATGTATGGTAGTGTTGTGTCGTTCGCAAACGAATCATTCAAAAGAACGAATCTGTTGAGTGAATGTACTGAACTGAATCACTTCCGGAACTGAGTTGTTCATTTCTCAGTTCAGTTGAGCTCAGCAGCGAGCATGCAGGCCGGGAGTGGAACTGCCGATTTGGTCCGTGCGAACAATGAATCATTCGTGAGTCGCGAGGCAGCCAGGGTGCAGGGAGGGACTCCCTGCCGTGTGACGAATCACTCAGTGAACGAATCACTCGGTGAACGACGTAACCTTGATCCCTAAATGATTCAAATAATTTCATCTTAGTGATACACTTTCATAGGGACTGTTTTCTCCAAGCTAACGGCTAATGTTGCCAGGAGTCAAGCCACATGAACACAATCACACACCTCCCCATTGTTTTAACAGACTTAGTTTCCGGATAAACAAACTTAAAATGTTAGGTTGGCCAGTAATGAGACTCACCAGTGCAGGGCAGACACAGCAGCAGCTCAACCGTGTATCAGTTCAGTGAGTCGGACTACGCAGTACACAGTCAGGGCTCCTTCCTCCAAGCACTGAAGGATTCGGTGAACGAATCTTTTGAACAAATCTTTTTAATGAACTGATTCTAGTGATTCAGTAACATCTAAAGAACTGCTTTGCCCGTCACTAATGTATGGTGTCGGCAATGTTACTAATTCTACGTATAATTATACACGGAATGTTCAAATTACATGTAGCAGTGGAGAATTTGCTTGACTCACCGGTAGCAATGGAGGCTGCCATTGCTGTAACGTCATGCCACATCAACTGGGGGTCCTTGGGTTGCTACATTCTGCACGACGTTCCGAGTGAAAAATTGCGCTCTGATCACTTGTTCAAAGCACTTTTCCCCCGAGTTAATGGTCGGGATCTCGGAACCTCCGACCTTATGAACGCCGCTTTAGTCGACCAGAAAGGTCATTCGTCGGCAAGGTGTCTGTGAAGATTCTCAGTCATCCAGGTCATAGTAATCATAAGTGCGATATCGTAGGCGACTGGACTTGCTTGAGTTTCTTGAAGACGTTTTACCTCTCTTTCAAGAGGCTGAACTGAAGAAGCCTCTTGGATGAGAGCCGAAACGTCTTCAAGGAACTCAAGCAAGTCCAGTTGTCTACGATACAGCACTAATGTCTTGTCAGCAAGGTTTCATTGGTGGCTTAGTCGCAGAAAAAAACCCCCATGAAACTCTATAAGGAGCTGCGCCATGTCAAAATAAATCAAAACCTATATGACTCGACCATGTGGGAATTTAATTTGAAAGGACAGCCACAGGAAGTGGCCACGCTCAGCAGTCAGACAGGAGTCAGGTTAATTTCCAGGGCTGGTACCTGCGGTTATTCCACAGGCTAGTTAATAACATGTCGGGCAGGAAATCCAAAGTGTGGGATCATTTTGAGAAGGTGAAGGACGAACCCAAGGTGATATGTAAACTCATCTTCATTGGTCGACTACAAACATGACGTATCATCTGAAACATGGAAGTAGCTACATGCCCATTAGCCCACAGCGTCATTAACAGGCGGCTCGCTCAGTGTGTGACGTGCACTTGTAGATAAAATATAGGCCTATATTAATGAAGGTTCATTAGTACGGTTTTGTATTTCTCTGTAATGTAGCACAGTGTTAACAATGTTACTGATACTATTCTTTCTCACACCTTCAACTCAAACCATTGTGTTGCCCTGCCTAAAATATATCATTTAATAATTGGATTAATATGGTAAACATGTGGGCGACTAGTCGACTAATGGCCCTAAATGACCACTATTGGTCGACGAGGAAAATTCTTAGTCAGGGGCAGCCCTGGTGCCAAAGTTTCCTTTTTCAAAGTCATTTTTTAATGTCAAAACTTAGTCACTGTTTTAGCTCCATACACTCTTTCCTCTTCGTCACATTAAGGGCATAAAAATCGAACCTCTGTGATGGCCGGCCGCCTCATCCATCAATATGCTTTGTGTTTGACCGTGTGTGCAGCTCCTAAAGTGTGAGATACATTAGATTGCTCCCCCGAGAGTGTTAAGAGCTCAAATGGTTTCAATGTATTTGTTGTAATAGAGCAGTAAAGATGAGAGGATTAGTGTCTGCTCTGTTAACAGGACAGAAAGTCCCTCAGCACTCATACAGCTGCTGACTCTATAAAAAGTAAATACAGCTGTATAAATGCAGTGTTCGTGAGCTCTTCCCATGCACATCCCATCACAATCAGCAGGAGCAGACTGTGTGCGCTCCTGTAACATTACACACAGTTAACATGGCTAATATGCTTCCTTTCCCACATGGACAAACATGAGAGTTTGCACTGAGATTACCCGTGTTTGTCACAGCAGCAGTCTCAATTCAAATTCGATCACGATCACGCGGCGGGGCTTAATAGAGCAGCGAGGAGTGAAACCTTATCTGCTTCTTTCACTAACCCAAACCTGAATGCCTCCACGCAGCTCGCCAAGAGCTGACGACATCCCTTGGAGACGATGTGGGCTGACTGCCCGTGAATATCACATTCTCGGGGACATAAATGTCGCAACGAAGTGATATTGAATTTAAATAATTCCTCATACAGAGGCCTGTCCAAACCGAACGAGACACTTTCGAGATGATTCCCCAGAAGACTTTTTTGTCATTTAAAGACTTCATTTCCAAAATGTTCCGCATCCATTTTAGAAGAAAGAAAATCAATACCTGTGGTGCATCCGTCACTCTGAATAAAACTGAGAGAAGACACAGTGTTCCTTTTGTCATTAAAGGGTCTGCTTCCTGTTGAGCTTTAAGAAGACCTCAAACCTGCCATCGTTTCAAACAATAGCTGATGTCGTTTGAAGCGTGTCATTTTGAATTGTTTTCTGCAGTTCAAAGCTCCAGCCTCGTCACAATCCTCTGCGCTTTACATGAAACAGAGAACAGAAAACCTAAATACAGGCATAACATCAACTAAACATAACACCGGTGAAGCAGTGATAACATGCAAATGGAAGCTGCACAGAGTGTGAAACAAAATTAAGGATCCAGCATAACAGTTTTGCTGAAATTATTAGAAGCCTAATCTGTTGAAAACGAGTCATTTAAAAAGATTTTGCAAAGGATCTCACTTCCGAATGCTTCTTGATGACTTCACACAAAGTTTTTAATTTGTATTTCAGTTGAATGGAGATCATTTTTCATTTTTCCTTTTAAAGCAATTGTGCTAAGAAAGATGATGACCCCCGCATTTAACAAGCTATTCTACTGTGAAACCAGCCGAGTCTGCAGACTTTCCAATTCAAACTGCAGCTTTTCATTTGTAAAGAGTTGTGTTTCGTCACAGTGCTGAATGGTTTTGTGTTTCTCTGTTACCTGAGAGCGTATTGAGGGATGAAGCCCTTGGGGGGGGGGGCTTCAGTTGGAAACAGTAAATGCAACGAGCAAGTGTGTGTGTGTGTGTGTGTGTGTGTGTGTGTGTGGAGTATCGCAAGTGTGTGTGTGTGTGTGTGTGTGTGTGTGTGTGTGGAGTATCAATGTGTGGGTGTGTCAGCGTTTGTGTGCATGTGTTGAACTGATAGTGTTTAGTTTGGACCTGTCAAAAAGTGAGCAGAGGGAGGATGAGAAGGGCAGAACAGGAGGAGGAGGAGGGAGTGTGTGAGAGTTGTAGGAATCATTTTCACTCTTATTTGGTTACCTGCATGATGATCTGTGGAATGATTCCAGTCTCTTTTCCAGCCGGGCTTTTAATTATGTTTTTTCTCATTGATATTAGTTTGAAACAAATTAAAATCAGATGTTTTAATGATTTAATGAGGATAAGAAAATCAAGCATAGGAGCATTTATTTAGTCTATTTAAACTCTTGAAGGAAATAAACATTTGCAAATCTGTTAGTCATGCTGTGTTACAGGGGATTTGTCAAGAAAACAAATCGCATACTTTTTTCTTTTTACGTAACCTTTAAAAGTGCGTACTGTTGCATGCAGTGTGCACACAGTCAGGACATACTACTTCCTCATTACGTTGCACCCTGAACTTTGACCCTCTTGCTTTTATATCCGTTACCATGAAGATAAAACAAACGGCACTTACCAAAGTCCGAATGACTCACCGATGTCATTTCCTTTTTGTTGTCATTTTGTTCACTTAAACAATGACTATTCCTATTATTACTATTCGACTGGTCATCAGTTACTTAAACATCATCTGTTTGCGGCTCAGTGGATGTGACAGTTCATCCACTGTGCAGAGGATTGTGGGTCACAATAGCCAGAGAAGCATGCCGGCTTACATACTGCTAAGTCGGACCAGATGTAGTGGAACATCCTGGTATTTTTGGCATAATGCATTTGACATACTATGTACTGTGTGGGAACATACTAAATCTTTTTCTGGCATACTATATAGTATGGTAGTATGGGTGTTGGAACACACAGATGCATTCTCACTAAAAAAAACCTTGGAGATGATTTTGGTTAGTATTGGAGTCTGGCTTTGAAGAGAGCACAGATGATTTTACTTTTAGCCCTGTAGAGCCCAATGATAGAAAAATAACAAGCAATTTTTGCATCTTTCAGATGTTATAGAGTAGCCTGGAAATCCAGACTCAAATCTAGAAAGATTTTGAGTCTGGCCCTCACCGATACACCCTTCCTACCCAAGGGGCGGCACTAACTGAGGCATATTAAATGTCGCCGCACGCAGTTGGATAGCACGATGGCCAGTCAGAGCAAAAAACAAGGTGATGTATTCATTGCACTAAGCCCCATTTGTTTGCCGACCAGTGGGGCTAACTGATATATTCTGCTTTTGCCGTATCCTGTCGGCAAAACAGCAAAAACGTCCTTCCTACAAGCGAAGGCTTCTAGGGCAGTCTTCTGTTCCTTTCTCAAGGAAAAAGATAAGTGTAGTTGGCTTAGCGTTTCTTCCAAAGCTAAATTGAATGGACGTGGTCCTTCAGCAGCTGCCATCTGGGCTGTTTCCTTTTCGACTCCTACGGCGTAGCGCTGTCATCATCATGTTACGCCTGCCCAGAGCCCGCCTCTGTCAGATAGACTGATCTGATTGGTCCGATTGGCGATTCAGCGGGCTCTGCTCGTCAGGGCCAGATCCCCGTGCAGTGCAATTTTCGAATTTGGCATCTGGATTTCCAGGTTAGGTATAGAGGACTCTGATGTGAAAATTAAAGGGTTTTTTTTGGGCCTAGTTGGGAGCAAAACTTATGTATTTGTACTCACATTGTCTTATCACCAAAACAGTACATATCATAAATGAAAACACAACAGTATTTGTTTTATTAATTGTTGAAGATTTTCTGTTACGACAGACAATAAAATTTTCTGAATTTGAATCTGAATCTGAATCTAAAAAAAAAAGTTGAAAAAGGGATAAAGTTGTAGTTTCAAAACTGAATTTTGTCTTTGACCCTGTGATCAACCACAAGCCCTCGCAATGATAGTCCCAAACACAGAGCTTTTTCTCTGACAAGCAAAAATAAAATGTTCACTTGTGGAAAAACTCCAGTGATGCCTGGAGGGAAACAGCAGCATAGGTGATAATATCTTACACCTTATTTTCTTGGATATTTTTGTCATATATAGGTTTGCAGTGATGATTGTTGGGTAACATACATGTTGATGTTGGGTAATGTCAAGTCTGTGCTTGATCATGTGACAAGAGGATACGATACAGTACCTAGTTTGGGTGCAAAATCTGTCCAGGCTGACAAGCTGAGCACATTTGCAAGTCCAGCGAGCAGTCATGCCTTTTAAACACAAAAGCAGCAGTAAGAAAGGAGAGAAACGAACTGGAGGAAAAGTTGCAAAGCTCACTACATTAGATTCCTTTGGCTTTTTGTAAACAGTTGCCAGTGGTGTGTGTGCACCTTATAACCAGTAACTAGCATGCACCAGGGCCCGTCACAGTAGCATGCATTGGGGCCTGTGGTAACTACCTTAGGGCTCTGCACATAAGTCAGTACTGAGACTGATAGAATTCTATTTCAGCCAGTGATACCTGTCACAGTGCATCTTTGCGTGTCTTTGTTTTGGAGTAAATATCCACATAATCAGCAGCTGTACAGTCAGGAAGTTGTTGGTTTTCTTTATCCATGTTACTGTCATCTTCATCTTCCTCTGACTCCGTCTCAAAATCACTCTCCATTTTGGATGATGTCAGTCACATCCTGCACTCTGTAGAGAAGTCCTCTCTGTGCCCGAGGCATTGTGGAATAGAATAGTGAAAATAATAAATAATAATAGATAATACAAATGAGTATTACATTGTAGTAGATAAACTGAAGAAATAGATGTGGACCAAGTGTTTTAGGGAAGCGGATGGAGTATTTTCCATGTTAAATAATGTACTGCAATTTAATCCCAACCTTGTTTACACATATCACTGAATGCACACAAACCGGTCTGGCCGGCCCATTATGCCACAGGAACACATGCTTCTCCTCAGAGGACTCACATCCCCACTTCAAGGAGCACTTCTCACCTGTTCCTGAACAATGCAACAAGCACCCTCCAAAACACTGCAGAACATTCAGAACCTGTTTCTGATGCTGCAAGCAGCTATTTGGGCAAACAAACAAATAAAGCCCAGAAATAAACAGATTCAGTTAAATATATATTTTAACTGATAAGATACAGATCAGGTTTCAAATACTGCAACCAGAAATCATTTATTAATTTACTCATCTCTGGTCTAAACTCAAACACATTTAGAACTTAGTTATGGTAAAGCATCAAAAACATTACATTTCTATTGGTATATTTTTCCATATGTGAACATGTGAGAAGTGCAGTATCCCCACGCACTCTGACCCAGCATTATAAACTTGCAACATGGACATAACAAGCCTAAACTCAAATTTGCTAAATGTATTCCACCATAACTAAATATTTACATGCTCTAGACATTGTACTCATCACTGAAAACATATGTGAGATATTTTACTTGTGAATCTTTGACAAATGTGCATCAATAAAACAAAGTTTGCAGGTTGTGTGAGTTCAGCAAAGTTTAGCAAAAATGCACGTGTTCGGGAAGCACCGAGCATACGAGTGGATTATACTGCACGAGTTGTGTGAGAGTTTGGTCCCTAATTAATCAATAAATCACTCTGCTTAATGCCTACACATGCAAGAAGGGAATTCAGTTTAAGTATTTAATGTAACACGGCATGACTAAATAATTTACAAAGAGTCATGTTATGGGTGAAGTATTCCTTTTAACCACTATTCTTGTAGGTGGTCCCCAGAGCAGTTTTATTGAATACAAATACAACAGAAATCAAATGTAAGTAGAACGTGCATTTCCATTCAAATCATTGTAGCAGGGTGGTCAGAGTGGCGGCCATTTTTATGTGTACCATGGCATTGCAGCTGTTGTAGCGGGCTAACTTCCATATAAACAAACCTACCTACAGCAAGTCACAAACTCACTGAGGTGAGGTTTTGCGGTAACGACCAAACAAGCAGTGGAACAGCATGTTTTCACTCAAGCAATATGTTACTTTTAAAATATCACCATAACTGTTTTGTCCCTGTTTCTTTTGTTGTTTGTTTTGTTGTTTGGTGTATTTGCGTGTTTGTTAAAACATGATGCACTGAAGAACGAGTGAGAGCTGCTGCTCAGTGGACAGCTGAGAGGCTGAGAGAGACTGTGAGGATAAACAACATGTAGAGGCAGCACATTTTCACTTATAACTTGGTGAATTAAAGGTTTATTTCAACCAGAGCAGAGTTGGTGATTGTTGGAACAGTGGACTGACTAACTAGATGGCTAACAAGACTCAGTAAGACCCAGATCACACAGAAACTGCTTTGCAGGCTGCAAAATGCGAGGCCCACCGCACTTTGAATGCCACTAGTAAAAAAAAAATGCTTGCTGTGCCTTTTTATTGTTGCCAGGAAACCGCCCCATCACATCCTTACACTAACCTTCCCATGTAATCAATCAACCACTTTTCTTCCACAGTAATTAGTATCTAGTTCCTAAAATGTTCAGGCAGAGGGTACTTGATGTAGCTCTGGTTTAGGGTGAGAGTCTGTCAGCAAATAGTTTGTTGGGCACAGGGAAATGGAGATCTGTGTGGGTGCATGAGACCCTAAAAAAGAGGGTGGATCACGGGGAGTACCACCAGTTGGTCCAGGAGCTTCTCCTCCATGATGGACGTTTCCAGGCATATTTAAAGGATAACTTCAGTATTTTTCAACCTGGGCCCTATTTCCCCATGTGTATGTGTGCGTATGATTCATAGGTACAACTCGTTCTAAAATTGGTTCAGTATTGAGGGAGGCGGATGCAGCCGGGAGCCGCGAAACGAGCTAAAACGGTAACGGGGGCAAATGCGTCCCGTATAAGTTTGCGCATTAAAAGTGCTTTTTTTTTTTTCATCTTGGGAGAAGTAAGCACTGCAGACCCAATGGTCTGCAAGGCGCAGTGTCTGGACAGGAGTGTTAGCATCCATTTGTAGCACAACCAGCCACAACTTCAGCATCTCGCCGTCCGACAAAGGCAGCCTATGAAAGCTGTACGGGGTGTTGCGCGACATCCTGTTCTTGCAGTTCGGATAAGCACAAACACGAACCATTGTTTTCAGTTGATGCAGTAAAACTCTCAATGTACTCCGGGACAACCAGCACCACTCTGAGCGGCGCTCAGCATGGCTCCTGTGTTTTCTTCCGGCAACAAGCAAAGCTCTCGCGAGATGGCGTCAGAGCAAGTGAAGGGTAAGGGAAACGTTTAGTATGCTATTTACAGAGATAACACTGGCGATCTGAACCGGTCAGTGACGAAAAAAAGCACTTTTAATGCGCAAACTTATACGGGACGCATTTGCCCCCATATCTACCTCGTGGCTGCCGGCTGCATCCGCCTCCCTCAATACTGAACCAATTTTAAAACGAGTTGTACCTATGAATCATACGCACACATACACATGGGGAAATAGGGCCCAGGTTGAAAAATAGCGAAGTTATCCTTTAAGCATGACTCAGAGGCAGTTTGACAACCTGCTGTCTATCGTATAGCTGTATAGCTATGGGTATCCAGCAACTGCTACCACCAGTTTCTTCTGAACTTCTTGTTGTGACCACCACAGAAGGTCCGCCTCTCAAATCATCTGACTGGACAATGGGGAAAAAAGATGGCGAAAAAAAGATGACGTGGGGCGCGTTTCTGCTCTGATTTTAAGTTTTTTCTTTTTCAGGAGTTCAGAGTTCAGGGCAAAACACACCAGGCAGCAAGAGTGCAGAAACCCGAGGCATGTCGCTGCGCAAAAACCGCCAGCAAAAAGCTTCATTCTCATTAAAAACAATCACCAAAAGGCACCTCCAGCTGCCAAAACACTTTCTGTGTGATCAGGGCCTAGGATGGCTTTGGTTGGTTTTGGGTTTTTTTTCCTTTGAGTTGTACTGAAGTTTGTTTTACTATGAGTTAACAAGACAATTAGGCTGACATTATTCTGAGTTCGGTGAAAGAGAGAGACGTGGATTGGTGTACAGTTGTATTCTTTCTGTTTGATAAAGAAAGTAGGTGTAAGAATAATCCAAAGCAGAATTGTTTTTCTTTTAACAACCAACAGCAGTCGGCATTTTCTTTGTGTATTTGTCAAATGACCTCAGCAAACAGTTCAGTGTCCTTTTTATTCATTCTGTTTCCATGACAAATACACTACATGCTCAAAAACACCTTATTCCCAAACCACGGGCATTAATCTGCTGCTCTCACTGCCTCCATTTGTTTTCCACCAGGGTTTGGAATCTGGCTGCAGAGATTTGCTCCCATCCAGCCACAGCAGCATCTGTGAGGTCCAACACTGATGTTGAGGGGGTGCAAATGATAATTGTGGGATACAGAATACATTTGTAAATTAAATTAGGTCCAAAATTAAATGAAAAAGCATTCAGTAACACAGTTAGCAGTGCTGCAGCACATTCTGCAATGTACATTATAATCAGTAACTGCTAACAAAAACTGCGACAACAATGCATTTCCCTTTTCTTTTATCTTCATAAAAGCTTTGAATTTCTTGATTTTTCTTTGGTGGCCACAAGTGAGCTCGGATTAAAAGGAGCAGGGAAATGTTTGTTTTTATTTACCGAAACAATTCAAAGCTCAATTTACATAATTTAACTAAAATCTCCATTTGTTTGCACACGGAGAACTCACTAAAGCTTGTGTTGAATGCGTGCCCACACTTGTTTTTACAGTCTGACATACACCGCACAAACACAGAAACATACATTTCCCTCTCTCTTTCTCTCCTCTCTCCCTCTCACACCCAATTTACCTTGCATTCAAATCTCATGCAGTCATGCGATTTGGTTTGTTTTTTTCAAATGGCAGCAGTCGTGGCGCTGGGTCAAGCTCTTACTTCACCTCCACCCTTTCCTTTCCTTTTATCTGGCTCCCAGTCACGTTTTCCACACAACATCCCTGCCTCAGCACAGCCTTTCCTCTAAGGTGCTATACTGACCTATATCACACTGAGCCAGTCAACATGGGGGGGGTAGGGGTCAAAGGGTAGGATTTTGAAATGCACTAATCCCCCGAGTGTTTGCTGATGTGTATTTTGCTCTACTTTAACCCTCCCTCCCCTCCTCTCCCCTGTGGATTTAGTCCCCTTTGGCGGCTTGGAAAAGTAAATAAGGTGTGTTATCGCTGCCAACATACCTAACTCCAACTTCCTGGTTCTTTCTCACTGTCAGGGCTGTCCCTCCCTGCCACAGTCACGAGAAATCAGAGCCTCTGTTAATAATTACCATCGCCACACAGCCATCCCAGCGGCACCGAGGCTTCCACGCCGCAGTGTGTTTGCTGTTTTCATGTTTGTATTTCTGAGATGGTGCAGAGAGACGACCGTCCTTAATAATGCTTTCATTGACAGTTTCTCTTCAGCCGTGTTGTTCCACGCTGCTAGGTCACTGCACAATTGTCTGTCTGATAAAGTGTGAAAACTAGAAGGACACAAAAAGATGTGGGCTGCAGACTGGAAAAGATAAAGAGTTGATGTTGCGAGCTGCGCTCCGGCTCGAGGGAGCCGTCACCTGGCAACCAGGAGATCACATTTCTTTCGCTTGTGTGTGCATGTGTTTGCTGTTGTTTGTGTGTGTGTTTGGTGTGCGGCAGTTTCGGGCAACGTTTGAGGACAATGTTCTTTTGCAGCACAGCAAAGCCTCTCACTTTGAAAGTTACACACAGCTCAGACCTGATGACAAGTGAAATCAGCGTCACGTGCGGTAGGCCTGTCTCATGCCCTTCACGTCCACCCTTTCACCTTTTTACCTGCACTGTGTTTCTGCAGGGCGGGTGTCTCTGGTACGAGTCATTGACCTGAGGCTGGAGGACCTGCAGCTGGGTGACCAGGGCTTGTACGAGTGTCGAATTCTTTTACTGGATGAGCCCACGGATGAGCTGCAAAACGGCACCTGGACTGTGCTGTCTGTAACCGGTGAGGTTTATGAAGCAGTATGTGTTTGTTTTTCTTGTGCTTTATGAGACAAAATCAAGGATCCCAATGCAAACAAAGGACAGGACTGAAACCTGTATGAACAATAAAAAACATCTGTTCTGGATATATAAGATGGCTCTCGCCTGGTGTGTCGATCAAAGCAGAGGAAGTCAGAATAGATGTCTTTGACTCTTCAGCAGTAATTCCACAACAAACAACAAAGAAAAGCCAGCCTCAATAGGAGTGTGTACACGGCTGGATATTGAACTTCAATTGAAATGTGTCCGCAACACCAAAAAACACAAAGAGCTTTTGTACGGCTACTAGACAAAATCTAATATATGGGAAGTTTAGCTCTTTAATTTAAGAAAAGAAATGCTTGTTTTTCATTAAGTCGCATGTTTCAATAAATAAAAATGTCACCGGTCGGGTCTTTAAAGTAAAAAAATGAAACTTGTTTTCTCTTCTCTTTGTCTGTGAGGAAATATAAATGATGCAGCAGCCATTGTGCACGGCTTTCCATTTTTCAAAAGAGGATAATACATTTTCTATACATAGTTGGGGAAACATTGTCTAAACTTCAAGCCTCAGGGTGGGTGTTTCCCATGGAAGGGTTTGACTGACATCTGAGGGCTGGTGTTGCTAGGAGACCAGCTGTCAGCGCCTATGGATATAGCGCTGGAGCCTACACTGTGATTTAAACATCTGTTCCTTTACAGCATTCAACATTTAGGAGGAGCCATTATGCTATTCAGTTTTTATTAGAAAGTGGAAGCTAGCAAGGCTTTCACTCACCTAGTGGAAGAATAGACTGGATTTTATTTTTAGTTTTTATTATTTATTATTTAAAAAGGTTTGTCCCATTGAGATCAAATATGTCTCTTTTACAAGGAGACCTGGCCAAGAATAGCAGCAACACAGAGTTTCAACAACAAATAAAGTTTGCATAACAGCACATCAAAGTGAGTTTCACAGAATAGCCTGGATTCAATGATTTCACCATGGTTTTAAACACATTCAAGGTCATCATGTGTTAAATCTTTAGATCACTTTGCAGATTGCTCCATGCTGTAGCTGCAGAGAACCTAAAAGTTATTTCCCCAAAGCAGTTCTGACTTCAGACACAAGATGCAAAAAGTCCTGTGAACATATATTATAACTTCCATATTTCACGCTCAAGGGAGAAGATTGTTTGGGACCAAGCAGTGAGGCAACAAGGACAAAACCGTGGGTTTTTATTTACCCAAAAAGTGCATGAAAAATTACAAACCAAGAGATGAATAATGAGGCCTCCACACAAGGTCAACATAACTTAACTATACTAAATATAATGACTAAACAAGGTGTTAAGTGAACAAACTGACCTGTCAAAATGACACACGAGGGAGCATATTTACTGGCTTGGCCAAACCGAATAATGCCATAATAATAACCACGGCTCCACCAGGAAGGAACCTCCCCAAACAACCACGATAACTCAATGACAAAGAAACAGATGATTAATATCAAACAATGTCCCTGTGTAACCCTACAATGCTACAATATGTACACTTAAATTAAACAATGCAAAGTAAAAAGCAAATAAACAAATTTAGAATCAAACCAACTGTGTTATGAGAGAGTGTGGCTTGGGAAAACATAACCATGTGTGGCTGTGACCATGACAGTAGGGGGGGGGATTACTAAGAATAGCTTTGTAAATAAAAACTGAGGTGACTGAGGTGGCTTGTAAATAACATGATATTAAAGTTTACAAACCGGTTGGGTGGAAACAGTACGAAGTGTGTACGCGTCTTGTGAGTAATGAACAAGACTTTAACAAACAAAGCAGACCAAATGTGTCAGAGATCCACAATTTGTAATGAATCTTTGAGCCCTGTGATACACGCTATCTAGCTTGTGAAGACAGCGAGCAGGGGCATTCATACACAACACATTGCCATATTCAATGACAGGTATAATGGTAGACTCCATCAATTTGTTTCACACAAAAAGAAAAGTAAGACTTATTCTGAAATAGAAGCCAAGTAAAAACTTCTCGAATGTGCCTTTAAAGGCAAGAGGTCATCAACTTAAAGGAGAGTTACAGCTATAACTATGTTTCTATGAATTCTGGATAACCGCCAGAGTTGTCGGTCACTCGAAATTTGGGTGAGAAGATTCTGTGGGAGCAGATTTTGTGATGACGTGCACATGCACGAGATGGAGATATCCAGTGCTAAAGCACTGCTGTCTAGCTGTCAGGAATGATGAAACAGAACCCCTAGGTATTTAAAACTGGAAACCAACTCAATTCGTTGACCACTTCTGGTAACACTTTTCTAATCAGAATTAGCTGTTCTTGATAAAGAAAAAAAAAACACAACTTTGTTTTTTTCTGCATTTAGAGCAAGTTGCAGCTGTTCTTGTACTCTATGAAATGCATACTAGATAAATACTATACTAGATAGTTAAAAGCCTTAGCAGGGGTGGGTGCAAAGCAATAAAGGACAGTATCATCAGCATAGAAAGGAAAGGCAGAGTTTGGTATATTCTTTCCAGTGCAATTTATGTTTATCGTAAATAATAAAGGGCCTGGAACAGATCCTTGTGGTACCCCCTTGAGGACTTGCAGTACCCCCAAGGTGGCATCCTCTAACTTAATAAGATAATAATGATATAATAAAGATAGTCAACATTTCTGCTCCCCAAAAGTGAAGCCGCCTATGCTTTTTTTTACAGAGCCAAACAAGAGCAGCATAATGCAGGCCAAGTTTACTGCGTTAGCCTCGAGTGTGACTGATAACATACACGTGAGCAGCGCTTTATAAACAGTAACAACGGCATAACATGGCAAAAACAATCATTTACCTTCCCTGTCACATGGCGGTTGATCTCGTCCTCTGCTTGAATCTTAAGGAGCTCCTGGACCTCATTGTTTTCCTAATTTGTGAATATTTTCAGGTGCTGCTCTTCTTCATTGAGTTCACTGCTAACGGTATAGTGTAGATGACCTGGTTTAAACTGTCAGTGTAATGTACGGGGTGCGTGAGTGGATATGGACTGTTATCCTGATATGACTTTAAATGGTATGGCTAAATGGTCTAAGTGACTTCAGTCATGGTTTGGCATCATTCTGGTCAAATTAGGTTATGTGAGGAGAAGCAATTGCTCTCTGAGCTGGGTGTCTGACTGGAATTGGAATGGATGGAGAGTACCCACAGTGCCACCAAATGCTTGTTTGTCACACAAGTCTTTGGCTTTTCTATCGACATTGAAAGACCCTCAAATGTGCAACTCCATGTCTAAGCTTCTCTTGTTTCAAGTCTTGTTTATGCTTAGGCAAGCGCTAACTTTAAAGAATGTTTTGCCATGCAAACATTGCATTTGCAAATTTATACTTGTTTTAAATCATTTATATTAATCCCATTTATGATTTTACAAACATAACACATCATCAAAACCTCACACCTGTCCCATCCATGGGTCTGTCCTGCTGGTTGTCCCTTTTTACACAGATATTGATTCGGCACTGTTATTACCTCTGCTACTGGCTTTGAGGTGAGAAAACTGTCACCCTGCTCTTCGATTGTACCTCTGATAAAGAATGGCAAGTTGGAATAATTGCGTGAAATTTCTTCCTTGAACAGATGGTGCAAAAGGGGCACTTATTGACAATGTCATTTCAACACCTGCTGAGTCATTGTTGGCGCTCTCACTGTGTTGTGTTCACCCCACATTAATAAAGGAGGGGTTTACCTGATGTTAGCTGTGTCTCTTTCTTGGGTCCCTCTGTAGTGATGGAATCTCAGTCCGAACCAAGAATTCACTGTCACTGCAGAGAAATAAATAAAACATACATTTATTCTGTTTGTCTGATTCTCTTTTTAGCTAAGTACATTTTTATTTCAATTTGACATTAAAGCTTCACTAAGCAGGATTGCACTCTGGTGGCAGCAAAGATGACTAAGTCTTAAAGTCTTTATTATCCAGAAATTATGTAGATCCTGTATTTCAGTTTGTCATTCCTGCAGTATTTCAGCAACTGTCCATATCTTAGCTAATTAATGCAGATCAGTGAGTTCCCAATACACGTGGATATTCAGTTCCTCATTAAGCAGTTTAGTTAAATGTGTACTTTTATCTAAAAAATCTTCTTTCTGCACCTTATGCCCATCTGATCTTTTATTTTATTCCATCTATTCTGCAGCACTGCTCATGTCTTACTGTACGTATAGCACCTGTTTAAACTCAAACTTTTGAAAAGTTATAAAACAGCTTTTCCAAAAACTTCTATTTTAAAGACTTTTTTTCACACCGTCTAGACAGATTAGGGAATTTGGATAACTTTTGGCTTTCTTCATGTAGATTTTGGGAAGGAATCATCTCTGAATAGAGTTGTCATCATACGTATTGATAGGTTTAAATAATAAATCTAAATATGAAATATGCATCATTATTTTTTCTGCTTTGAAGTTTATCCTTATTTGGGGAAAAAAACCTCTGCCATGACTCTACGTGCAGACATACAGAACAAAGTATCAGTGCACGCTGCAGATCAAAGCCAGGCGAGACAGTTTCACCGAGTTGGTCTGTGTGCGTCAGGTTAGAGATGAGAATTATAATAGATTATGACTGTGTACTTGAGGCTTTGGGTGTAACATCACTGACGTGCCCTGCAGGTATGCTCTTCACATCCCATTGTTTGCACTCTGCCTCAATGTTTGAGATTGTCAGTGGCCTCCACAGGCTGGAAATGCAGAGCTCAAAGAATGAAATCTATTTACATGCAGGAGCTGATTTTTTTTTTTTTTTTTTTTTTTTTTTTAAGGGACCAGGAGTATTTGGCAGGTTATTTTCTAATTATAGAGCAGAATTTCACCAGGTCTCTCCTGTGTACAAACACTAAAACAAACATCTCAGCCTGTAATTCAGATAAGAAAAGAAAAATGACTCTTATTCCTGTAAAACAAACTAAAATACTGAAGCCATTTTCAAACCTTTTCTCTGGTTATTTATTATACACAAGTTCAATAAGGGTATGAGTCAGAGGAATTGAAATAAAATATTGAAGTTGCAAGGGGTTTGTTTATGTTTGGAGTTGGACGTTGGATAAAAAGGCTCTCTGTATGCTCTCTGATGAGATCTGAGCCTTAAAAGTGGCAGCAAAACGCTCACGCTCGCAGATCTAAAAGGCAGCGTAAACTGACATTTTCACTTTGGAATGTGAAATAATAATGTAAATTGATGTCAGTAAACTGAACACAGGCTGCCGCTGTTTAACAAACAAGGCCGAGCTGCTGTCACGCTGTATATAAATTGATAAAAAAGGGATGAGGGAGACAAAGGAGTTATTGTCAGCTAGTCCGGCTTCTCTCTTTGCAGTTTTCCTCTTATTGCTGCTGCTTGGAAGACAGTGTGGATCTTGCTTTAGATTTCTTTTTAGCTGTAGACAGTGAAGTGTCCATATGTAACATTAGTTTTATTCGCCTCAATTCACCTCTGCTGGGAGACGTTTTCTGATTTTGTCTTGTGAATCTTAAACAATAGATATTTTCCTCATGTATAGATGAGTAGACCTGTTTTAGTTAAATGTTTTTCTCATGTTTTGTTCAATAGCCCCTCCCATGTTCACTGAAGCCCCGCCCCCTGTGATTGAGGCTCTCGTTGGAAGTTCCGTCTCTCTTGCCTGTGCTGCCAATGGCAATCCCACTCCGACCATCACCTGGTTAAAAGATGGCAGCGTGATTCCAAGAAGAAATGATCAGGTATGTTAATATGATTGTGTGTGCATTGTGTATGAATATAAGGAGTTTGTTAATGTGTCTCTGTATCTATCATATATATCTATGTACTGTATCGTCTGTTTGGAAAAAACGACGTTTGATCAGTAGCCGTCAGCGTCAGTCACCGACACACAGAGGCACCCTTAGCAGTTGTATAAGACGCACCTGGCGGCAGCAGTTTTGACTCCCTGGGTAACTACTGTCGTATAAAAGGCTAAAACACACCGGCAGCAAATGGTGCACGTGAAAAAATATGCCCCTGTTATTTTCAATGTACAACCCCACACCGGCAGCATCTAGATGCGTGTCGGCACTCATGGTCACACTGCCATGTGGCACTTTACGCCACTGTCTTTTTTCCAGGCTGGCCACCCCTTGAATTTAATGCATTTTCCCCCAATCACTCATTGCTTGTACATACCAGCTCCTGTAGCAGCTCCTCTTCTCTGCTCCTATGGCAGCTTGACTCCTCTCCTCACCATAGATGCATAAAGAGAACTCTGTTGTTGTTGCTTTCTCGTGTAAAACAAAGAATGGATGAGGAGAAACCTGTTGTTGAGGTCAAGAAATATCCTGAGCTGAAGGACCCACAATCTCATCATTATAAAGACAGTAGCCAGAAAGATACTGCCTGGTGAGTCATAACTCTTTGAGTGAGAAATCAACTTTATTGATTTTAAGCTATCACAAAGGTGGAGAAAGTACAGATCTTTCAGTGAAAGTAGCAACTTTGTGTGGTCGTCTATTGACAAGCTGCAGCGTGAAGCATCTAGTGTGTGTGCTAGGGGCAGCACATGACACATGTTACCTGACACACGGCACCGTGGCGGCACAGATGTGTTTTCAGCTTAAAAAGTGGGAAAGTCTGCATAAGGTGGGAGGGGGTGGTGGTGGATGGGTCAAACAAACTATGGATGATCACCTGGGAGTCCCTCTGGACTTGTCCTGAGTGAAACTGAAAGTTGATCGAGTTATTTTTAAAACAACATAGTGTGCTAATATGCGCAGCATGCTACGCTAGTGATGTATGTCACGTGATGTTACATTGCGTTAGTAACGACCACATTACTTTAAGCCAAATCATGATGTTTTCCTTTAAACCTAACCATGAGCTTTTGTTGCCTAATTTCAAGAAAGTAAATGAAAAAGCGTAATTGTAACCTTGGTTGTAGGGGTTATTTTGAAAAAAGACTGTGTGCATTTAACATGTGGAAACTGTGTGTTTCCTGTGAAAACGAAAGCTTATTTTAAAAAGACACAAATCATACAGGGGGCGTAGCCAGGCTAACCAGACTAACATTAAGGTAAACTACTTGCTTGTTGGTGCTAGCTTAAAGGGACAGTTCACCCCAAAATCAAGAATACACATTTCTCCTCTTACCTGCTAGGTAAGCTATCAGATTCTTGGCTTCTTCTGCCTGGTGATGAGGTTGGTGGGTGTAGTTTGGTAGAAAGAAAATGGGGTAGCACTTTACTTGAAGGTATCTACATAAGGTTGATATGACACTGTCATAACTATGACATGACACTGTCATGAACTTGTCATAAACATTATGTACATGTTATAAACATTTATGACTGCTGTCACTAAGTGTCATTTGTTTTTTGTATTGACAAGTTGCCATTGTTTGGGTTGTCTTGATTATGACAACTTGACATTAATCAAAGTGACATTACCAGAAGTTGTCTTTGTCATGACAGGTTGACATTAAATTAGTTTGGGATGTCCTTCTTATGACAACTTGACATTAACCAGGATGACATTACCAGAAGTTGTCTTTGTCATGACAGGTTGACATTAATCAAAGTGACATTACCAAAAGATGTCTTTGTCATGACAAGTTGACATTTTTTGGGTTGTCTTGATTATGACAACTTGACATTAATTAAAGTGACATTACCAGAAGATGTCTTTGTCATGACAAGTTGACATTGTTTGGGTTGTCTTGATTTTGACAACTTGACATTAATCAAAGTGACATTACCAGAAGTTGTCTTTGTCATGACAAGTCGACATTAAATTTGTTTGGGATGTCCTTATTATGACAACTTGACATTAACATAAAGACATCTTCTGGTAATGTCATCCTGGTTAATGTCAAGTTGTCATAATAAGGACATCCCAAACAAATTTAATGTCAACTGGTCATGACAAAGACAACTTCTGGTAATGTCACTTTGATTAATGTCAAGTTGTCAAAATCAAGACAACCCAAACAATGTCAACTTGTCATTACAACACCTAATGACACTTAATGACAGCAGTCATTAACATTTATGACATGTACATAATGTTCATGACAGGTTCATGACCGTGTCATGTCATAGTTATGACAGTGTCATGTCACCCTTATATAGATACCTTCAAATAAAGTGCTACCGAAAATAGTTCCTACATGAAACTGCTCACAACAACGTCAGTGGATTATCTTCAGTAACCAGGTCATGATTGAAAAGTGGTACATAAGTACAGTACTTGAGTAAATGCAGCATTCCACATCTATTCATCTATCATCTCTCCTATGTATCTGTCTGTATATATGTACATCACATGTACAGTATGTGTGCACCTGTCTGTGTATCCTACACCTACCTATCTACTGTATGTATCTATATGCACTGTTCACATCCATGTGCCTCTCAGTCTATCTGCCGTGTCACATTTATTTACCAGGAAGGAGCCTTATCTCTGCGAGCAGCGAGCATGCAGTCAGCAGGACAGTACACCTGCCACGCCTCCAACTCTGAGGGAAACGTGACTCGCGTGACGAGAGTGAAGATCAAAGGTCAGTTGTTGCCTGTCTGTCTGTCTTTCTGTGTGTGTGCCTGCCTGTCTGTCTTTCTTTCTGTGTGCCTGCCTGCCAGTTCCTTCAGTCTCTGTGATGTGTGTGTGCCTGACTGGCTGGGAGCCACCCAAATTTACATTTCTGTTTCTCCTTCTTGCATCATATGACAGAGTGGTTACAGAAACTCCAGCTGAATTCAACTCTCATTCTATCCCTGTGTAGATAATATTGATATCATGATATGAGACAGGATTTCAACTGGGATTTTTTGGAGTTGCTTTGTCGTGATAAAGCTTTGTGTTTTGCTCAATTTGAAGCCGGCATTTCAGAGATGGGAGTTCTTTTTCCGGGGCTCACCAGGCTGCCATAGCTGACTGAAATGAAAAATCTCTTTTTCTGGTCATCAGATTTACATTATTAATCATTTTTTATTCTAAAAATGTTCCTGGTTGAGTGAAAAATTTACATTTCTCTTGAGGTATTGAGGAAAATATATCATGAGATGTGATGTTTCCAGCACTGACGGATTCATAGAAGTTTGCAGATTTCCAAATTAACTGTCCGATGTGAGGACGTACACATGTAGAATATGCAAATATGCCACTGTGTGTCATAGGATTACACCGACACAGCGATGCATAATACATTGTGGAATTTATTTCTGACTTCTTCCTGTACTCCTACTCCTACACCTACTGCTGATTTTCTCCGGAGAAAAGGGACTCGTCTGGAGCGTGGTGCATGGGGAAATATTTTGTTTTTGGCACAACGTCTCCTCAAGGTTTCACTTCATTTTGGAATCTCTCAGATGCAGTGGTCACATTTTGAATAATAATCAACACCATGAGCACATACCGCCCTAACACTGTTCAGTCTAAGTCACATTATCTGAGCTTTGGCTGCGTTTTTGCGCGGCGTTGCCACATGGATGGATTACAAGAGACTAATAGCTGATCTGGATGAAGTCAGTCTAAAAGCCTTAAGTAACCTCTAAACTGTCACTCATGCATATATCCATCACGCATTTTAAGGTTATAAATCCAATCTGTAATGACTGCTGTGCAGATCATGTGGTTATTTATACATGAGGCATGTGGTATGTCAAGCCTCCTGTATTAGCTCTTTGCAAATAGCACACGTGTCGGAGTCCGGCACGCTACGGGGAAGAGATAAATGTGACATTTTAGCAGCATGTTGTAGTAGCTGTATGTGATTGGTTTCCAAGGAGATAACATTGGTATATTTGAGACTATTGAGTCTCAGTAATATTGTGAAATAAGCTTTTATTCAACTTTTTTTGTTTTGTTTGAAAAGGTTTTCCTTGACAGCTTTTTCAGTTGCTGTGGCGTAATCGTCAAATGAAAGTCATGATTCTCGGCGTGCCGTGTGTACAGTGATTGTCAAATCTACAGCTCATTCACTCACAACACAGTATGCATTTCTCATTGTTCCCACTGATGCACTGACTTTTCCTTGGTTTGCCTTCCTCCCGAGCACATGTATCAGCATGCTTATTGTATAAATCTATTGCTTGTTGTATAAATCATGACCTTTCAAACATAAACGCTGCATAGTTTCACTTGTTTCATCCAGCATTATGTAAATGCCACATGAACTGATAGCAGATGAATCTTCACATCCAGATAACATGTTTATTCTCAAGCTTCAGTGCCACTTATGTCATTTATGCCACAGAGGGCACAAGTGATGATTTTCTCTGAGTTTGCTGTTGTTTGGTCGCTAAGCCGAGACTTGATTCCAGTTTAAGGTCTCTATATAGTATGTTACTGATCTTCAATGTCCAATAGCTATCCAATCTCACAGCTCCATAGCATATGAAAACAAATCTGCACCCTCCTTATTGCATCTTTGATATGTAGAAGATATTAAGGGTAGAGTTGATAGTAAGATGGATTAATTTATGTCTCCTGGTTGTGAGTCTTTCAGCATCTAATGGTGAGTGCTCAAAATCTATCTTACTATATAATGACGAAAACTCTGTCTGTGGGTGTGTCTGTGTGTCTGTTCCACGTTTTTCTCCTCACTGACTCGGTCAATCCATGTGAAATTTGGCACAGTGGTAGAGGGTCATGGGAGGATGCCAATGAAGCAATATTACATCAATTGGCCAAAGGGGGGCGTTATAGCAACCGACTGAAATGGCAAACGTTGAATGGGCATATCTCATGCCCTGTATGTCGTAGAGACATGAAACTTTGCACAGAGATGCCTCTCCTCATGAGGAACACATTTGTCTCAAGAACCCATAACTTCCGGTCACATAGATTTTTTGCCATTTTGAATT
>NC_065514.1:9896438-9915043 GCF_006386435.1 Epinephelus moara | reverse complement strand
TGGTATGACTAAATCATGGTGTGGTATGCTGTACATAATCACGAAAACTGTCAGTGTGTCATTCTGTCAGTCAGTCATTCTGTCTGTCCCACATTTTTCTACTCACTGACGTGGTCAATCTATGTGAAACTGCACATAGGCATTGAGGATTGGCATAGGTAGAAGGTGACAAAGCTACCAATGGGTATGGACTAGTTATTATGTAAAAGTGAAATTACTCTCATGTAAAAGTGAAAATGAGCGTTTGAGAAACCCACTCAGGTTAAAATAAAAAAGTAGCTAGTTAGAGTCAAACAGTTCAAGTTGCTTCACATTTCAATATTTTTAGGATGTGTGGGCCACTGCAAACTGATGAAAAAGCAGCTCTTGTTGATGAAACATGTTTTAATGAAGTCGAGCAGGTAGGCTAATCAAAAAAGTAAGGAAAGCCCATCCAACTGAGATATGAAAAATCTCCCACTGTCATTTCCTCCTCTCTGGCCTCTCTGCCTCATTATAACATCAAAGATTAAAGACGACATGAAGTGAAAAATGCCTTTTTAACCCTTTCAGATCACATCCCTGGCCATACTGTGCGCATATTTAACAGAACATGCAAAAACATTTATAAAAAATCTATTTCCTCATATTCTTATATTACAATCTCATCGTGTTTTATTCCTGTATAAGAAAATATGATGTGTGCTTGCACAGTGGTGTGGTGGTAGTTGATGAGGTGGGTGTGCCACTTGATAGATGGGTCGGTTACCAAGGAGGTACTTGGTATAATTTCCTATATATTCCAGTGGCTTTTTGGCTGATAGGTGTGTACACTGTAAAGGGCCAGAAAAATAGATGGGTAGGCCTATACCTTGTATACCTGCGTATACCCTTCACTACACCATTCTGTTTATGTAAGCTTCTACCAGCCAATATCATGACATCCACCCATCAATCAATCCGTAACATTTTGCTGCACAGAGATAAGATTTATTAAGCTAGCAAGCAACAGCATGCTATATTGCTGTGTCTTCGTTTCCCCAAAATACCATGGTTAGAAAATGTATTCACTTGAGGAAAGCTGTATCTGTGACAGCACCAGATTATGAACAAGGCATTTTGCAATGGACTGCTTTAGCAACTGGAGCATGCAGTGGACTTTATCTTTCTCTCACTGACGGATATGAACATCCAGTCGCTGGATATACTTGCTTTACACCATCAGGGATGTGTTAGATATGGAAACCAGACAGTGTCAAAATGCTGATTCATCTGAACTTTAAAGTTACACATGAAAAATTACCATAGCTAATTTTAACTACCTAATTACATTTTCACCTTCAGTATGTGTAATTTACTTCAATCTGCTTGCAGGGGTTAAAGAGGACTTTTTAAAAGCAGAGATCTCAGTGTTATTCCAGAGGCACAACACTTCATGTAACTGCTGCTGTTTTTAGGTATTTGTTTAAAAAGTTGGCCATATGTGCTCCATCATCATCGCATCATGGTCTAAAGACAGGTGGGGCCTTTCCCAAACCACTCCCTCTTACACCCTCTCCCAAGCCACTTCCACTCCATTTCCACAGTCACACAGAGGTCAAGGTCAAGGTCAAAGTTATTTATATGACACATTTAAAAACAACCACAGTTGACCAAAGTGCTTCACAAGCATAAAAGAAACTAACAAAATACAGAAGCACAGGGCAAACAAACAAAAACAATATGTGGACTCAAGATGTCAAAGATCAGCTCACATGTCGGTCTGAGCAGTTCTTATCTGCATGGGTAAACTATTCCAAAGGTTAGGAGCAGCCACAGAAAAGTCTAGATCTAGGGACATCCAGCAACATCTGACTGGATGACCTCAAAGCTCTGACAGGTGTGTGCATGCGTAAGAGCTCGCATAAATAAGGAGTTGCCGTGCAATTTAAAACCTTAAAAACAAGCAATAAAATCTTAAAATCACTCCTGAAGCCGTCAGGAAGCCAGTGAAGTGAGAAAAAGAATGGAGTGATGTGCTCTTGTTTTCTTCTTTTAGTTCAAATCCAAGCAGCAGCATTTTGCGCTAACTGCAATCGACGGAGTGACGACTGGTCCAGACCCACATAAAGAGAGTTACAGTTGTCAAGCCGAGTTGTTATGAAAGCATGTATGACTCTCTCAAAATCCTTGTAAGACAGATACGGCTTGACTTTGGCCAGAAGTCTCAGCTGGAAAAAGCTGGTTTAGACAACAGAGCTAATTTGCTTGTCAAATTTAAACGTACTGTCAAAAACCACGCCCATATTTTTAACAAATGGTCAAATGTATGACCCTAAAGGGCCAAGAGTGGCAGCACTTCCATCCAGCTGATCAGAACAACCAAACACAATAACTTCAGTCTTATTTTCATTCACGCACAGAAAGTTTTTAGATCTCTCAAACAGTTGAACAGGGGTTTCAGTGAGTCTCTATTATTCGTAACGGCAAATAAACCTGCACATCGTCCGCAAAACAATGGAAGGAGATATCATCATATCAGAGGGTCCGCCACACTGAGTGCTATCCCAAACCAACTGGTGAGGAGTGGAAGTGAGTTACACAACCCTCCGACAGCAAGCCTGCACCGATGCCTGCTCACTGACCATGTACAACACCGTGATGTGTTCGTCATGGAAGACGCTCTGTACAAATAAAGTTTCACAATTAGCCTAATAAACGTAACCTGCTCAAACTAAGACAGACATTAATAGGCCCATTGTCAAACAGACGTAAACATCTTATAGGTTACATTGTATAAAGGATGAAATAGATCCTTCTCTAGGAAGGATATCTATTCATTCATTTCAGGAACCGCTTATCCTCTTGAGGGTCGCAGGAGGGCTGGAGCCTATCCCAGCTGACATTAGGCGAGAGGCAGGGTACACCCTGGACAGGTCACCAGACTATCACAGGGCTGACACATAGAGACAGACAACCATTCACACTCACATTCACACCTACGGACAATTCAGAGTCACCAATTAACCTGCATGTCTTTGGACTGTGGGAGGAAGCTGGAGTACCTGGAGTAAACCCACACTGACATGGGGAGAACATGCAAACTCCACGCAGAAGGGCTCCCTCCTGGGTTTGGACCCGGGACCCTCTTGCTGTGAGGCAACAGTGCTAACCACTGCACCACTATCTATCTATCTATCTACAAAAATTAAGGTAAACAAGAGCAGCACATACGGATTAAATATTTTTCTCTTTTATAAAAAACATAAAATTAGATCAAGCTTTATTTTTCGCCATGGTTATGAAAAGTTCCGACACTCCTTTTTTCACCACGTAGAGGGAAGTTAGTCCCAAAGCTTGCCGCTGTGTTTATCTCCTGCACCTATCCCCTTAGCTGTGAAGGTGACTACAAACAGAGTGACACTCTGAGATGGCGTGGGAATGAGTAGGGCCCGGTTTCGGAAATGCCTGCAGTGTCTTTTTCCCCCAGGCAGATGGGAACTTGGCATCTGCAGCAAAAGTGTTCCTCATGTGCTTTTCGCCCCTGACACGAAATCACTGCATTTAAAGCAGACGGGTTATAACAAAGGTATAAAGGGTGAATGTAGTGAAGTTAAAAGTAGATTCCTGGCTCAAACATATACTTGAGTACCTGTTTCCTAAACATGAGCTTATTCAGTTTGCTTTAGAAAGCATTATTATCAGGGTTACTGTGCTGAAGTCTCAATGAGAGATGACAAAGACACAGAGTTTTAGTGTCTTCTGCCACTGACGCAGTTCCTCAGACACCTCACTGAAGTGATGATAAAGGGACATGTCATGTTGACGGCAGCGATGCGCTCAGAGATGGAGTTATTTACTTTTGACATGAGTGAAACGCTTTTGAGTGAGTGACCAGCTTTTATGGGGAAAACAAGGTGTTGTGCTCTGCATATCAAACGCTG
The DNA here is from genome assembly GCF_006386435.1 of Epinephelus moara. Lineage (NCBI taxonomy): Eukaryota > Metazoa > Chordata > Actinopteri > Perciformes > Serranidae > Epinephelus > Epinephelus moara. Next base: position 9,911,141 of record NC_065514.1, on the reverse strand, counting down.
ATTGCTCTGGATGTTTTCAGGTGGTTTCGGTTTTTCTGACATTTTATAAACTGAATGATTCGTCAGTTGATCAAAAAACAAATGAATCAATATTGATCATTATTTGCAGCCCTTTTTTTCACCTGATAATCTGCCTCCCACCAGGTCCGCCTGTCATCATCGTCCCTCCCAAAAGCACCTCTCTCAACAAGTCCCAGAATGCACTCCTCCAGTGTCAGGCGGTGGCCGACCCCCCGAACATGACCTATGTGTGGCAGAAAGACGGCGAGAACGTCCATCACATTGAGTGAGTGCAATCATTACTCTTTGTTCCTGAGCAGCCCATTTTCACCCTTTGATGTTTTATGCAGTGCGTTTTGGCATGGTGGAGTTAAGTGATACCTTTTGTGGGCTTTCTTTTTGTATTCTTAAAGCTCAGCACAGGAGTGGTTGTTACATCTAATTCAAATCTAACTTTGTGCTTTTCGTGGAAGATTGCAAAACAAAATGTTCACAGAGAATAGGTTTAAAAAAGATCAACACAAATAGATGTAACAACATGGTGGAAATGTGAAATAAACAAAGCACATTCAGTCAGATCAGCAATGTCAGTACCAAGATTGAAAGAGGCTGTCCCAGAGATGAGATCTATATAGACTAAAACATGCTTCTTTAAGTCCACACATACTAGAGTCTGCCTCCTCGCAGGTCTTAGTTCTGGTCCATGGAGCTACAGAACATGAAAGCCAGTCCCAGCGGGCCAGATGAATCCAGAAGCGACATTTCTTAAAAGCCTTGCTGACATGTACTCATGTGCTGGTCCACTGAGTGATTTGATGACAAATGTTGAAATTTCTCCTAAAACTGACATGGAGTAAGTGGAGTGATGTTAAAAACAGGTGCAATACCGGCTTTATTTCAGGTCTTGCATGTGTGTTGCTACATTCTGAATGAAATTTGGAAAGTTTTTCTCTACAATTTGGTGATTGAGGGCCAATTTGTAGAGTCTGCTCTGTCATAGATGGAATAACATGAGCACACAAAACGCACTCATTAAATTTTACACTGATTTTAATCAAAAAACATCAATTTTCTGTTATTATAACACAATAATTCATTATGTGCTCAAAACCTCTGGCCCTCATATATGAAAAAGTCAGCTGAAACTCTTCACACTGATGCTGCATTGCCTAGAGTTGGTTCGTGTTCTCACGGCAGCATTTACAAGCGGACCAGATCAAATGCCTCGTGTGAGAAAGCTGCTCTTGATTGGTCAGAATTTCCATGTGGGAAAAATCCAGGAAGTAAAGCAAACGTTGAAGAAGAGTACACTTGCAAGATAAATGTGCCACTTTCTAATGTCACAATGGAGGGACAACTACGCAGGTTGATTTTAGCGCTGCTCATCGTGGACTATATTGCTGTCATTGTTCATTTTGTTTTTCAGTTTGCTAACTAACTTTAGCTTGCACTCAAATAGCAGCACATAGCCAGCAACTGTAATCTCTTGAGAATGTTACAGAAATGCCAAAGATGGCTCCCGGGAGAAAAATACACCACTCCAAATGTTTTCATCATTCCCAAAAACAGAGCGGTATGTCTGTTCCCTAGGGAGTGTCCACAGTGATTCAGCTGCCACAGTATGTAGGTACAAGTGACCTTATATATATCATTACTTTCCAAATGTTACACTGAATTCATAAAGAAACTTGGTTTTGCTTGCAAGCCTCCAGAGAAAGAAGAATCCAAAAACAGAAGACTCTTGATGAATTGAAGTAAAAGTGGGCCGCGTGTAACAACAGCAAAACTTTATCAAAACATCTATTTATAAATGCAGTGTTGGTCTCATTTATCGTGTCGTATGCTCAGTACTTTATAAACAGACAGACTTTTCCAATGGGAATAGGGCTGTGCCATATGGACAAAAATTCATATGTTTGTATTTAGAGGCTGAGTGGCAATGCATGATATATATCTCGGTATTTTCTACAAAATGGGCTACATGTTTTCAGTTACAAGTCAAAGCCACTTTTCGGATGTCTCAGACACTTTTATAAAAACAGACTGTGATCAAAAGAAAATGCAAAGACGGACTTTTTCCCTGTCTTTGCATAATTCATTGACAAAAACAGTAATTTTACCTCTCTGAACACAGGAGCTGCTGGTCTACTGCTGCCTCAATCAGTTAGTTTGTGTTATTGAGTGACTTTGGTGTTTTAAAGGTTTAGTTCAGATTAACCAAAGATACACAAAAACACAAACAAACTTACTGACTAAGGCAGCAGTAGACCAGCAGCTCCTGTGTTCAGCCAGGTAAAATTGCTTTTTTGTCAATGAAGTCTGGCATTAAAGAGAACATAGGTAAGTTTTACTTTAAGTTCAAATAAACACAAGAAATTTGTGCTCTAGAGAAAGGATCAGCTCTCAGTGAATAACTTCCTAAGCCCTATGATAAGCTATTATGGCAAGGCTTAACTATACAGACCAGTGAGCAGTGATAACTAACACATCTTTGGGGTCATCAGGTGGGAACCTCCTTTCACCAGTGTTTCGTCTAGTTGGTCCCACGACACCTCCAGGAGGCTAGACAGTGATCTCTGGCCTTCCTGAGACACTCCCCTAATGCCAGGTCTCACTGCTCCCCTCCCCGCACCAACCCAATAACCTCCTTTACCTTACTTACACATGGCTATCTCAGCCCAAACAGCACAGCCACCTTCATCAAACCCAGGCTCCGTACATGCGAGCTCCAGGTAGTGACCGTGCCGATACTAACTTTCCTAGAACATTCACCATACTCTATTTCACACGCTACATAGCATAACTCCAATATAAGCTAAAATTAAAGGAGATAGAGAAGATAAACTAAAAGTTAAGTTCGTCGTCGAAAAAGACCGTCTGTTTGGGAAGTAATGAGCGTATGACTAGATAAATGAAACTATATCGCATGAGCTGTGTGATGTTGAAGGAATTTCAGAGCTGATGATTTAATAGCTTGCGAAGACCTCAGAAGACTTCGATGGATCACACACAATATTTAATGAAGACTCAACTGAGGAGAATCACAGCTCAACATACAGAGCGTAACACTATGTATGCCATCCAGAGATTCTCAGGGTGTCCTTGCCCAGTTCTTGCATTTAACCCAAACAGTATTCCCTTGCAAGTTACTCCACGATCCCAAACAAGATTATTCGGTCCCAATCTATGGCTTTGTGAAGTTTCTATTGGCTACTACTAAACAACAAGCACATTCACCTGGCTCACTCTAACTCACCTGGACTGTCTCTAACAAAATGCACATATCTAAAAAGACTATTTCGTCAATTGAGCTTGGAGCACAGGGAAGTCTCCTTTCTCCTTAACCTTGGTAGCTATGGCAACAGAGCCGGCTACGCACCCTTATTTGGGCAGCTGTACTTCCTCCGCCACAACTGGGAGACGATAGATGGAGTGCGTTCATAACCAAGGTCAAGTAGCCTGACCTGGAGGCCTCTTTTAGGCCTTCTGCTGACCCAACTGTTACCTTAAGCGTAACTATCATCTATTTCCTTTACCGACCAAGGCTAAAGGCTGTGACACAACAGAAGTCCTTCACATTTGAGAGTTTGTAAACGGACTCTTTTATATAGTTTTTTAAACATGGTTGCCTAAGACTTGAATGTACCAAGACTGTTTCATAGTTTTTGGATTCTTTGTCCACTTGAGGCATGAGGAGTAATTGATATACTCATGGTAATATGGAGGATGAAGTATTCCTTTCAAGGGACAGTCATTTCCTCATTGTTAAATTTGTATCAATCAGATTTTGTTCCATAATTGCTTCTTTACACTCTGAGTTAATTTTGGCTACACAAACTGTTTGTACAGGCTGACACACATCTAAGGCCCGCATTAGACAACTCAAAACTGAGAGGATTCTTTGGCAGACCAAAAAAAAAACCAGAGGTTTGCTGTAATCACACCAGCTAGTGATGAAAGAATGCTTTATTCCTCCAGTATCTGCCCAGGAGAGAGAGAGAGCTGTACATCGGTAATATTTCTGAGATGATAAAAGGTGGGGTTTTTTTTTGTTTTTTTTTTGCTACTTCTGATGTGAAATTCAAATAGGCATCAAGAAAACACACCAAGGCTACTAGCTCGGGGCTTGACATTTTGTGCCAGGGATTTAAAAGTTAGAGCACAGTTTCTCTTTTTGGATTTTTGCATGAATGTTGTGAACCCCAGTGTTATGTCTGTTCACTCGCAGGAAACGCAGTGACATCCAGAAGTTGATAGGATTTCAACATCATATCATATAGAAGTACACACTTGTGCTTCGTCAGTTGTGACAAGCTAAGAATACATGGCTATGAAGCAGCTGCTCTCCCAGAAGCAAAATGTGGAGCACAGAATAGCACTGACGTCAATATCAGTATATAACAACTGATAAAGTAAAGGTGCTGGAAAATCTGTTATGTGTGGAAAAAGAAACCAGACAGCTGTGCTTGTTTTTGGTTAATATGGCAAATTATATACCTGACAAGTCAAAGTCAAGGTACCACATCTCCACATTGACCCAAAACAAATAAATTTCTATCATGACAGACTCGTTCTGAGAGAAAGGAATATTTATTTACATGTGCACGTAAGTACGAAAGTGCGATTAGACCCTGTCGTGATGTCATCTATTCCAAGAGGGTGGTAAAGACGTAGTAGATTAAGGAGTCTAGACGCTGGTGGTGGTGATGAAATGAGATGAAGAGGCAACTGAGGATCTGGATGTGAAGAGGAATGGACTTTTTCTTTTTTAAACAAGGTATTCATAAACAAACACAGAACCAGTAAGAACAAAAAGACAACACACCCACCTATCAACCCGGGGACAAACAGAGAAAGCCAGACCAGTCAAAGGAAATATAATAGACAAGAAAGAAAGAAATAATAAATTAATTAAAATAAATGTAGATAAAAATAAAAAAATATTAAAAAAGGGAAAAGTGACAACAAAATAATTAAATTTAATTGATTTTATTAAAACAACAGATTTTCTCCAATAGTGAATGATACATAACATCCTTGATCCAATGTCCATATGTAGGAGGTGAAGAGTCCTTCCATTTACACAGGATGAGCCTTCTGGCCAGACGTGAGCTGAAGTTAACAATGTCTGTTTGGGCTCTACTTAAAGCAACTCTTACCTTTCTTGCATTTCACACAACACTTTTGAACACAAATTTGAACATCCACAACTCCCGCCTCCCTCCAAAGTCCCATCCTCCTCCTCCATTACGTCCTCATTACGTTTATGATAGACTTAGGCGTTGGCAAGGTAACGTTAGATACACGGAAGAGGAGAGCGAGTGTAACGGTACAACCAAGACAGTCAAACGCAACCCCAGAGTTTTAAAACTCAATCAGAGTCAGTGATGACTGATGAGTTCTAGAATAAGGTTACAGTGCTAACGTTAGATAGTAGCGTTAACATTACTAGTAAGTGGAAACGCACAAGGAAGATAATGTTGATGTTCCAGAGCAGGCCTGGAATTTCATCATTTTAGGGGCAAGGCCACTTGGCCTTTCGTGTTGTCAATTTTTTGAGGGCACAAAGACCAAAAGACAGGGCAGCAAGGCCGTAAAATAAAACAATGATTTTAAGTCCACGTTCATAATGAATTTAAGGACAAACGATGTATAAACTGTCTGTAAAATGAATAAATAAAACAAGCTCAAGTAATAATAATGAGTATAATAAGTAATAATGTGATTTATTTAATAGCACTAATAAACCCAATGTGTTTTAAATATAGAACAACCAGGTTTATGTATTTATAAGCAAACAATCTTAAATATTAGGCCTAAATATTTTTTGAGTGTACATGATAAACTGATTCACTGAACAAGACTGGCTTAAAATTATTTCTGATGTGTTGTTAACAAACAAACTAACTACAGCAGAGCTATTCAATTACTATTTCAACTGGGCCGCATTTCAAAACCAGATAATGTCGATGGGCCACATTTTTAGCAGCTAGCAACTGATCCACTTTTTTTTTTTGCATACATATATATATTTATATATACACAGGCATGGCCCTCCTCAGCATGATGCAGAAACAGAGCTAGAAAAGAGAACTATCAATGTACAGAAGCATAATACGTGACATTAACAGTATCTTATAACTCACACTATCTCTCTACCAGCATCTCCCTCTCCCCTCTCCTCCACACACACACATGCATACACCTCACCTCCTGATGCTTTCCTTATAGGTCAGTTACACAGGATATAGTTGTATACAGTCCATGGCAGCAACAGTCATGTTTACAACAACGAAGTCACTGTTCAAAAGCCAATTATATCTCACTGGAATATAAATATTCCTCCTGACATCACAATACTGAGTGAAGAAAGTCACGTTATCTCAGCATGAAGACAAACATCAGTATCAGTCGTTCATCCTGCTCTCTGTCCCTCCTCTACTGAGGACACTCACTGTCTGCAGGTCAGCTGCCTCAGGTACATGTTCAGATAAAGTGTTGGCCTACATACAGACAGCTTTCATTTTAGTTTGTCTTTAACACTTTGCTGTTGCGATGTGCTTGTGTCGACCGCGATCATAAATCATAATAGCGGTGAATGAGAGACTGCGGACAGAGCAGATTGAAATATGGCTTTCTACATGCTGTTAGATAGTAGTGTTAACATTACTAGTAAGTGTAAACGCACAAGGAAGATAACGTTAATGTTTCAGAGGCTACTCTTTAGTAGGCTAACGTTAGATAGTAGCGTTAACATTACTAGTAAGTGGAAACACACAAGGAAGATAACGTTAATGTTTCAGAGGCTATGCTACAGTAGGCTAACATTAGATAGTAGCGTTAACATTACTAGTAAGTGGAAACGCACAAGGAAGATAATGTTAATGTTTCAGAGGCTACGCTTTAGTAGGCTAACGTTAGATAGTAGCGTTAACATTACTAGTAAGTGGAAACGCACAAGGAAGATAATGTTAATGTTTCAGAGGCTACGCTTTAGTAGGCTAACATTAGATAGTAGCGTTAACATTACTAGTAAGTGGAAATGCACAAGGAAGATAACGTTAATGTTTCAGAGGCTACGCTACAGTAGGCTAACATTAGATAGTAGCGTTAACATTACTAGTAAGTGGAAACGCACAAGGAAGATAATAATGTTTCAGAGGCTACGCTACAGTAGGCTAACATTAGATAGTAGCGTTAACGTTACTAGTAAGTGGAAACACACAAGGAAGATAATGTTAATGTTTCAGAGGCTACGCTTTAGTAGGCTAACATTAGATAGCGTTAACGTTACTAGTAAGTGGAAACGCACAAGGAAGATAATGTTAATGTTTCAGAGGCTACGCTTTAGTAGGCTAACGTTAGATACTAGCATTAACATTACTAGTAAGTGGAAACGCACAAGGAAGATAACGTTAATGTTTCAGAGGCTACGCTACAGTAGGCTAACCTTAGCCATTAGCAACTGGATGCTGTGTTGTCATATATTGTTATATGTTATATTAGGAGCAAACTGTTACGTGAGCGGTTACATCAGTCCAGTCGGAGGCCTCCACGTGGGGGAGACAGACAGGACGCCCGGCCAATCATTGCATTTGGAGTTTTCTTAGAACCATATGACAATGGTATAATTATGAGTTTTTATCTCTGGTGGAATTCACTTACGTTTTAGTGTGCCATCCGCTTATTAATAGCATTTTAACCTTAACAAAGAAAAGCGTAACATTTCCAGAAAGGTAAGTGTTGCTTTAAGTTAACATCTAGAGGAGTTACTCCAAATATTGTCATGGACATAGATGGGGCAACCAGAGGAGTAGGCTCTTGATGAGCGTGTCCTTGGCTCTGGATAGATGACTGGAGATGAATGGGGTGGAGGAAGATACGACGATTCCACCTAAAATGACAGCTGACAGGAGCAGAGAGGAGAACAGATTTAAAGTTTGGCAGCAGCAACATGAATGGCTGAAGGAGATTGTGGCAAAGTTTGATTAGCTAACCAGGAGAGGGAACACCCATAGTCAGATGATGGAGAACGTGGTGGGAGTGGGCTAGAGAGAGAATGGTGAATGGATATAGCATAAAGACAGTCTTCCTGACTGAACTTACGCTGAGCTCCATTTTAACCAGTAGAGACTTGTTCTGAGAGAAAAGTATATTAATTTGCATGTGCACATAAGTAGTTGATGTGGCAATTACACCCCATTGTGATGTCATCTATTCCAGGAGGGTGGTAAAAGGTTGTAGATTAGGGATCAAACCACCTGATATGAGTCGATCTTTACCTGACCAGGCAGCAACAGGCATCTCATGAGATGAAGAAGACGAGGAAATGAATATGTACATTTTACATAAGATGAAGCCATGAATGAGATCATTTGACTGTGATGTGAAGCTTGAGATCAGAATAGGTTGACGACTTAAGGGACAAGCAACAAGAAACAGCAAAAAACTCGCTAAAACACAACCAGTTTTGTCGTCTGTTGGTCTTGAACAGTGGTCTGCAGTTTGGCAGGGGTCCCACATAGGTGTCACGCCATCTACCATCCCCTCTACCTTCTTTTAAAACATTGATATGATATGTATGAAATGTGCCAATGTAGTGTATTTGTGTACCTCCTGCAACTGTGCTGAAAAGACACTATGTCACTTAGTCTAACTCATCCGTTTAAAATTTATTAAGGCTTCTAGTTATGCATCATTGAGGACGTGGCAGCTTTGAGTGACAGGCTGTGTGTGAGGCGTCACCAGGTGCATCTCAAAAAATCAGAATATCATGGAAAAGTAATTTTTTTCTGTAACTGAATTCAAAACGTGAAACTTTGATATATTCTAGATTCATTACATTAAAAGTGAAATATTTCAAGCCTCTTTTGTTTCAGTTTTGATGATTATGGATTACAGCTGATGCAAATCAAAAATCTTGTATCTCAAAATATTCATTTATGCACCTAATCCTTGGTTAGGGCTACCCTGTGGCATGGAGGCGTGCAGGTTGCTTTTGTAAAGGCCTTCAGCTCATCTGTATTCTGGGGTCTGGTGTCTCTCACCTTCCGTTTGACCATACCCCATAGCCTCTCTGTAGGGTTCAGGTCAGGCGAGTTGGCTGGCCAATTAAGCACAGTAATACCACGGTCAGCAAACCAGTTACCAGTAGTTTTGGCACTGTGGGCAGGTGCCAAGTCCTGCTGGCAAAGGAAATTAATATCTCCATAAAGCCTGTCCACAGATGGAAGCATCAAGTGCTCTAAAATCTTCTTGTAGATGGCTGCATTGACTTTGGACTCGCTATAACACAGTGGACCAACACCAGCAGGTGACACTGCGCCCCAAATCATCACTGACTGTGGAAACTTCACACAAGCAACTTAAATCCTGTGCCTCTCTACTATTCATCCACACTCTGGGGCCTTGGTTTCCAAATGAAATGCAAAATTTGCTTTCATCTGAAAACAAGGCTTTGGACCACTGAGACCACACAAACAGCCAGTCCTTTGAGTGATGACCTTCTGTAGCTTACTCTCCTTGTGGAGGGTGTCAGTGACTGTCTTCTGGACAGCTGTGGAGTCAGCAGTCTTCCCTGTGATGTGGTTGTGTGAACTGAACCAGACTGAGAGATTAAAGGCTCAGAAACCTTTGCAGATGTTTTGACTTAATTAGCTGATTAGAGCTCTTCTCAGGACTGTGAGTCTGGAAATTAAACAGTTTTCACTTTCTGAAATAACTGACAAGAAATATTGAACTTTGTCACTATATTCTAATATTTTGAGATGCACCTGTATGAGTCAGTTTCACCCCTCGCTCCTCCACAGCTCCACCCTCGCATCCGAATAGGATAACGTCTGGCTCCACAATGAAAAAGATGCCAAACTCATGGCTTTGAAACAGGAGTTCTCAACATTGGGTAACGATACGGTGGCTATGCCCATTATTTAAATACGGTCTGTGTGTGAAACCAGCAAGAAAATTGTGTATTACATTTCCTGCACACGTCCTTGTGTGTGTGTGTGCATGATACAAACAAAACAGGGAACCACTCGTAAAAACATTGCTCCATAACTACATGTCATCAAAAACTCCACAAGGTACCTGAAGTGATTTTTAATGCGAGTAAGTGAGTGTCCATTAAAGCTTCACTAATCAATATTTTCTATAACAATTACTAAAAGACTATTTGTAATGTGAAAGGGGTCATGAGCCCACAGGAAACTATCACCCACCTCTGATGGACTATAGAGCCTGTTTTAGCTCAATGTTTAGGTTTAATGGCACATTTTCCCAGCTGGTGGGTCGTGGTCCAAAAGTCGCAGATCCATTCTGAATGGACCCCAAGTGACTTGCAAATGTGTCAAGTGAAGTACAGTAAATTTCCAGCACAGAGCTTTTATTCTGAAGTGCCATTTCCTGCTGTAGAGTGAATGACAAACAGACAGTTATTTGACAGCAAACTAGCTAGACGACATGGCTAAATGCAAGTATGACACTAAATCATGTGCTGTGTCTCAAATCACATACTTCCGTCAGTACAATACTCTGTGCACTATGTACTTATTGGCGTAGTATGCGAATTTCGACAGGGTGGTGCTGTCTTAAACCAAACACGTTGCACGTGCACTCAGCGGAAATGACGACCACAAATGAGCTAGTTAGCAAACTAGCATTCGCGTTATCGTTCGTGGAACCAAATCATTACAGACTGCTAAATTAACCCAATAAACATACTGCTGGCTTATATCCGACAACAGTATAGTGGTGCTTAGTGCAAAAAACACATGTATTTGTACAATGCAGTGACGTTCATGGTCGCACAGTCCTCGGGTGCCACTTCCAGTTTGAAAAGTGGTCCCTCCCTTTCGGCTACATAGCCAAGATGGCGACCATTGAGGACGAGAAGTGTCCATAGTTCCACACTCAACTTCATGACCGTTTTGAGTGCACCATCCAGGTACTCATAGTGCACTGCATTTTTTCATACTTCTCAGTGTGAACGCACTTATGCACTCAAAATATTAAGTGTAAGTACAGAAGTACGCGATTTGAGTCACAGCAATCGACTGTATATAAAGATAGACGACATGACTACTCCACAAAAGTGAAGCCAAAACATCTGGACCGCCCCCTGGTGGCTGGCTGCAGTACAGGTCTATAAACCCCGCCTCCTCCATGTTAGTGGATGGGACATGGGCCAAACTAAAAGCTCAAAGTACGCGTCAATAAAATTTTTCCCAACGATGGTTTCTGTCATTTAAGGGAGTTTTTGTGACTCTGACAAGTCTGGTTTTAATTAGTTATTTGATGCTATTAAACAGGGATTTTACAGCATGATTGACAACTGTGTGAGCCAATCAATGGACTCAGATTCAGTGGCGCTGCTTGCAACTGGTTGAATTGGTGTATGGGCGGGAAACTTTGTATCGTGGCGATCGCTACTGCACAAACTCTGGCTCCAAATGAGGTCACCAGAGCAAGATGGCAGCAGTTGTATCCAGGATATTTTAGCTTCACTTCTGTACAGTGGTGGTAAGTGGAGACGCGTTGTCCATCTTTATATACAGTCTATGGGCTGAATGTTTTATACTGTGTGGACCTTAAACTAATGACTAAGGAGATGCCTCTACCCTGTGGCTGGACCAGTTGGGAACCACTGTTCTACACTACAGATATTTTTCTAAAATGAAAGTTAATGTTGTTTTTGACTTGTCATTCACCCAAATGACCCCAAAATAAATGACTGCACAACTTAATGTAGGCCACATGTAACAGCCTCTACCAAAAAGACAGGGAGGAGATGGAAAAAAGTACAACTCCACTCATGTTACTTTAAAAGAAAAATGAAGTTGACCTGAAACTGTGGAAGCACTGAATGAGCTTTTCCGTAGGAGAGGTTTTACAATAGCAGTGTTCAGTGCCAGGGAGAAGATCCGAGTGAGCGGAGAATGGTTCATGATTGCCAGCACATCATCCACCAGACAATTGAACACTCTCTTAAAAACGGTGGCTGGGATAGGGTCAGCTGAGCAGGTGGAGGGCTTAATTTGCATTACTTCTCCTCCCGAGCATTTCTCATCACACATATCATTATTCATTACAGCCACACTCAGGTTAATACTTAACCTGATTCTGATGTGGAAAAAAGTTTCAGAGAGGCTTTTTGGAGCTGATATATAATACTGTTAACAGCTGAGGAGAGCACATGAGGATTATTCTGATCATCTGTTACGAATTTTGGGAAATAAGCTCTTTTGTAATTGCTTTGTTAAAAATAGTTGGTGCTCTCTGAGAATGTCAAAACGGACTTTCACTTTAGTTTTTCTCCAGTTACTCTACAGAATTCCTGCAGTTTTTTTTAGGTGCAAGATATTCACAGTTCCATGGCGGTTTTTGGTTTTTATTTGAAGGAGTTTAACGAGCATATGAAAAGTTGATGATAAAAACTAAAGCCTCATAGGAAGAGGGAGGAATTTGAGGGTAAAATGTTTTATGCTTAAATATTAATTAAAGAACAAACAAACATGCATCCAGTGTGAACACAGCGTTATGCAATTATAAGATCGGGGCCAGATTTCAGTCAGAAGGTGGATGTATCAGTAGTTACGCTTTTTAATTTATGCTAAAATCACATATCTGCTGTCATTAAAGCCTGTGGTTGGTTTGTTTGCGTTCACATCACAAATGAACCACACCAGGGGCCTGTATCACAAAGCGAGATCAACCTTTCCTGGGTTACCCAAACCTATCCTGGGTTGACTAACCCTAGCAATGGCAATCAGGATAATCGGTATCACGACGCTGGATATCAACTCGGTAACTCAACCCAGGGTTGCTTTATCAAGAGCCGTGAATGCGTACACAGTGGACCAATCACAATCATGAGAGAAGCGCAGCGTCACTGAGCGTCACTGAGCGTCCTCACAGAGCGCCGTATGCGAGGGGAAAAAAAAGTATTTCTCGTGAGGATCAGAGATTAATTCGACTAAAATATGAGGAGGAGAAAAGCAACATTACAGAAAAGGCCAACACCGTGGCAGCTGCAGGAGGAGGAAACGTGCGTGGCAACGCAATTGTGATTTGTGATATTGGGCTTTATAAATAAAATTGAATGATTGATTGATTGATTGATTGATTGATTGATTGATTGATAACGGGATGAATAATGTTTAGTTTTAGTTTAGATTAATTTATTTGCGTGTAATGTTAAAAACAGACAGTATAAAATTTACAAAATTAAAAAAAGAAAAGTGCCGGAGAGGTTAGAAGCCACTAAAAGCTTATCAAAGCTTGTCAAAACATCAATGAAATCACATAATAGAGAAGAGAAAAAAAACAGGTCAGGAAAGAAGAAATAGAGGAGGAGAGAGGGAAAAATCAAGACAAAACAAGGTAGCAAATAAAATTATGTGTAGGTTAAATTACTCATCACTGGTTCAAGTAGCTACAGTACCTGTACCTGTACAACTGACACTGATCACACCCTTGAATCCCATGAAATCAATGCTGCGCAGATGAATTGCGTGTGTTACAATTATCGTCTAACATCATTGCGTCTGATGAATTGGTCTTCTTTGTCATAATGTTATATATGCTACAATAAAGCTTAAAGCTGACGCCACAATTAAATCATATCAACACCAAATTGATAGTCTGAATAAAATCATCCTGATATTGAGCTGTGTTAGAAATTAACAGCTGCGCAAAAATATACCTAGTCTCCCTCTTTAAAAAACAAAAAGGAATATCCCTCAAACACCATGAAGTGTAGACATGATAGGCTACTTTCCACATTTCCAGCAGCAAAGCTGTCAATTAGGCCCATTACCTTTAACAGGGATCTTTTCCTCCAACAAAAAAAAATGTTGGCACTAATTAATGGTGCTATTAAGTGTCCGCAAATGATCAGTTTCTTTCTTATGAAGGGGTGGGATGAAATTTCGTCTTCTTTCCACTCCTTTTTGAACAATCTTTTCATTGTCTGTTGTTGTTGTTGTTGTTTTCTTTTCTTTTTTAATGTTCAAAATAAACTTTCAAATCAAAATGAATCAAAATAATTAAACTTCCCGTGATGACTGGGCTGCATTTCTGTCAGCGGACTCATTTTTTTCCGAACAGCTGATTGGCCAGTGGGCGGTGCTTTTTATAGGATCAGATTCAACCCTGAACTTACCCTGCTCCAGAGCAGGATAGCCGTTCAGAGTAAGTTACCATGGTGATCTACCCCGATAAGAACTGAACCGGCTTCGTGAGACCGAAAACCCAGGGTTAACCCTGAAGTTACCTCGCTAAGACATTAATCCTGCTTCGTGATACAGGCCCCTGAGCTCGCTTGGAAGCTGACTAAGGGTGCTTTCACACCTGCCCTGTTTGGTTCAGTTCAGTCGAACTCAAGTTTGTTTGCCCCCTAAGTACAGTTCGTTTGGGCAGGTGTGAAAACAGCAATCGCACTCAGGTGTGCACCAAAACAACCGGACCGAGACCTTCTTGAAGAGGTGGTCTCAGAACTCTGATGCGGTTTGTTTCTGGTGAGAACGTGTTCCGACCTGGATCTGAACCAACTGCAGTCACATGACACATTGTTTGGGTTAAACATGAGCATGTTACAGTCCTGGAGGATTATTAATGTGCACCTCCTCCTGTACTGCCTTAATATCCACATTCAGCACATCCAATGCATCAAAACATTGTTTTCTAGTTGGAGCCGCGCCTCGTTTT
>NC_065514.1:9842853-9896190 GCF_006386435.1 Epinephelus moara | reverse complement strand
CTGCTGTCCCTGTCAGCTGATGCTTTCTAGACATCGTGATTTCCCAAAACTAAATAAATACCACACATAGCAACACAAAACTGCTTTGCTAGCTCAATCATGTTGTAACTAAGATATCCGCTGGAAAAAATATTTTTTTCACGGACCGTTTATTGAGTTATTACAGACACCGCTAACAGCTAACGGTTAGCCTAGCTAAACTACGATAACCATGTTGTTATTTACAAAACGTCACATCCCGCCTTGAATATATCCAATCAGCACCAAGTAATCCCCAAGCCCCAGCCAGAAGTTTCGAGTAGGACGACGAGTACGAGTACAAGTTTCCTATTTACACATCTAGCGTAAGAGGAGCAGCATTTGTTTAGTTATATTTGTATCCGGCCTTTCTTTGAGCTCTGTTTTGGTTTCCATAAAGTCCAGATAAAAATATTTGTCTCTTTAGCCTTTTCATTTTCTATGTTTTTCACCAGCTTGTCATTGTTCTCACTGTGTCTGTCATGTGATGGTGGGCAGGTAGCGTGCAGTGGGTGTCTCTGCTGCAGGAAACACAGAGACTGAACAATACAGTAAATGTGTCATAAAACCATCTCAATGTGTTAAAGAGCCTAAAAAGCCCTGCAGAGCTGTAGAGTTGATGATGATTCTTTGTGGGTTTGTCCCTGCAGGTGACCCCTCTAACATTAGTCATTTGATTCATCGTTAATATAAAAATATTGGTAAGTGGTGCTTTAATAAAAGCAGCATTCAGCAGCACAGGTTGACGCTGATATCAATGCAAAGAGAGAATAACAGGAGTAGTGTGGAGAAATATCCGGGGTCGGTTACAGTACATGATTCATCTGACCTGTATGGTAATTAGCCACAAATGTGTGGCTGTGAGTCGTCCCACAAATACATATCGTAGTGTGCATGTGTCACTTGTTCGGAAGGTGTTGCAGCCTGGTAGAGTCCTCGTGTTTTCTCTCTGGTTTCTCTGTAAGTGTAAGAATGTATAAATTGAGTGGGCACTCTCCTCTTCCCACTCTATCTGAAATGAAATGAAATTTCCTTAACCTCCATCTGCACACATTGGTGAATAACTCTCACAGAGGGAAAAAAAACCAACCTCCTACACTGTTGATGCACTGAGAGCCTGTTTGACTCGACTAGAACGGAGGAGCTGAATTACCTCTCACTGTTATTCTGAAGCAGCTGCTTTCTCCTTTACATACTGAAGAATTCCCGTGTGTTTTTTCTCCAGGTCTCTGAAGTCGCGAGTGAAGATCATGGTTGATGGAACTCTGCTCGTCTCCAGTCTCATCCCTGAGGATTCTGGGAACTACACCTGCATGCCCACCAATGGCCTGCTGACCCCGCCCACAGCCTCCGCCAACCTCACAGTGATGCGTACGTTTGTGTGTGTAGTCTGCAGTCGTGGGCTCTCATAAGACATCAAACACTTCTTTTATCTTTGTCTATTTCTCCAGAGTTTCAACACATTATGGTGCAACAATTAATTCTGCAACCATCAGGGATTTTTTAAAATGTTTTTGGCTTATTAGCACTAAAACACTGGTACTCTATTACTCATGACACTGCTGTGTCGGCAAATGTAGGATATCAGATTATATTAAGATAGGTTATATCCTACGAGGTCTAAAGCCCTGTTTCCACCAAACACTTTCAGTATGGTACCTTTGGAACCAACAGTAACCCTTCAGACATGGTACCTAGACCCTAGCATCACTCACTGCTCCGTCCAGCACTCACTGTGTTTCCTCATTACCGGTGACACAGATGGAAGTCTGCACCTCGTTTATCGTCCACAGATCAAGGCTGCACGCCAACATTTTCAGAACAAAACAGGCTGCAGTGAGAGTCTCTCTCCATGGGATATTTAAAATAACAGGTTTGTGCATTTAGACTTCTCAGGCAAGCTCAGGGGTTTAGTGTTGCCGGAGCCCACAGGAACAGTGCTCCAGAAAGGTTGCCAGCAGTCGGCCCAGTGAATTAAGTAATTTTCTTTAGAGCAGCTGTAATCGTAGCTCCAACATTTAGGGCCTGTCTCAATACCCACACTTCCCCTAGAAATACCCACTTTCGCTTGGTTGTGCGCGTACACGTTTAGGCAAGTGGTGTCCCAAAACAGACTTGAGGTAGTGGAAGTGGTTTCCAACACTTTAAACCCGCCCTAGATTCCAAGGGAGCCCCGACCCACACTGTAAAAGAAGTGGAAGATGAAATTTCCCAGAACACCTTGCGAAGTCAGGAACTTCAGCAAGTTTTGGAAAACAATGTTGTGTTACTGTTACTGTGTGATCGGACTGTAGGCTATACGAACAACAGATGGTTGGACTAGCGTCAACTCATCAGCAACTCAGTTGAACACAGCGTCAAAATATTTAAACAAATCGACTTACCCGAACAAAATCGATCAGAACTAGAAGACGTCGTAGTCGCCTCCTTCAGCATTTCTTCTCTGTTGATTCATCAGACAGAGAAGAATAAACACAGCACACGCCACAACACAAGCGCTGGAGCCGGCATTTTCAAACCTGAATGACAACTGGTATCTTGCGTCGCTACTACGGTGACGTCTCATTTCTAAGGGAAAGATGTCTACCCTAGTATTTCACTCAATACCAAGAGGTAAAATTTAAGGGGTAGAAATGGGATTGGGCCTTAGTACCAGATCTGTGTGCTAGGTACCCCGACAGAGGGGGGGCCAAAAATGGGGACGGTACGGAATGGTTCCATTGGTACCATCCACAACTTTGCACAGTGGAAATGGAAAACAGGCGTATTGAACTGTACCGTACTGCTTGGTGGAAACGGGGTTTAAAATACTAATTAAGAGTCATTTTATACCAGGCTGAACAGCATATATATGAATGCAGTGGTGTAATGGTAGTTGATGAGGTGGATGCACTACTAGGAAGAATGGTAGGTTACTGAAGACAAAGAGGGGATATACCGTGTATACCCTCCACTACACCACCATATAAATAAAATGCCATATATATATGTGAAAAACAAGCATTTCTTTGTTTGTCATCTAACCACAATTGAAATTTAAGCCTGTTTCATCTGTTTACAATTGTAAACAAGCCTGTAACAGCAACAGAAAACAGCATGGTTTATTGATGATCAGTGTTTGGAAATGACAGCAGCAGGTCCCACTATTCATGCGTTTGAATCTTGGTTCCTCTGAACATTTCACTGCTGTTCGCAGACCTGTAAAACCCCTCAGACACATTCAGTCAGCTGTAAATGAAAGGAGCAGCACCTGTAATCAAAACAGGCTCTCGGGATATTGATTACAACAAAACAATCTGTTCTCAAAATGATTCACAAGTTATGGATCGTGGCACAGTTTATTTGCACCAGTGCTTCCCATGGTATTAAATCACCGATGTGCATCTAAATTGTATTCATTATTTCAAAGTAAACTACTTTTATCTCTCTCCTGTGCTCAGACCCAGCCCTGGCTCTTCCAATGCCCCCAGAAACGTACCTTCCCACAGGTATGGAGGGCGTGGTCACTTGCCCTGCGGCTGCTCAGCCTCCGCTGCTCCGTGTGGACTGGACAAAAGATGGAGAACCACTCGACCTGTCCTTGGTAATAAAAATGATAATTTCCAGATGGATGGGCAGCCATCATAACAGCGCCCGACCTTTACTGTGTGCTCCAAGTCAAATTTCTGTCCTCTCGTTTTGTCAGGCCAACACTATCTATTGATTCCTGATACTGCAAACATCACAGGGAACCAGCAGCTGAATCCACTCATTTTCTTTTAGCTGAGAAATGTCAGGCACTGCAGCTGACGACAAGCATCTATGAGGCAGCCGTCAGCAGCTCATCATGCAAAAGCTTTTCTAGCAATCAGCCCACTCAACTTGCCTATGGAGCAGCAGAGTAACTATTTTCTTGCTATCACAGCGTGAGGACCGAGGTAGACGTTATGATAGATTTTCTCAGGCTTTATAATGGGACGTTTCCTGTGTCTGCTGATGGAAATATCCTTTCAGCTTTTCAATTGGACAGTCATTCAACCACATACATCTTAGAGGACAGGGATGGTGTGTGCAATCTTAAAAGCTTTTGAAGCAATCCCCAAGGAACTCCTTACTGCCCCTTGCTCTCTTGGTTTTTTCTTTTTTTCCCACTTCCACTTCAATCCGCTGCTCACTTTGTCTGTGGGAAGGGAAGAGAAACCTTTATAGATGAAGGGCAGGGGGTGTGACTTCTCACAACCTCACCACAAGATTTTTTTTAACCTTTTTCTTTCAGATCATGATGCAATATTTGAACGTACCTCTGTTTCAAAATAATAGCCCGTGATGGCAGCTTTTAAACCATTATCTTTGTTTTGCGTGCCAAAGATCCGCCCACTTCCTCCCCCTTTTGCATGCTGAGTTGCCCCCCCTTTGCTCAACACTTTAGTCTGAGCGATGGACATGTCGCTGGATGAGACGCGCCGCAGGAAATGTGATACGTTCCTGTAGTGCGGGACACAGACGTTGGAGTCAGGCTGTTATTCTGCCAATTATTCCAATTCCATGCTGGATGTCACAGGCCCTCATACACGCAGTAATACGTTCTCACAGCCTCATTCTGGGGAGGATAATAGCAGTTTTGACTTCATTAAACTGAGTGGGAACCTTTCGCTCAGTCAAAGCACAACACGAGGCCTCCGCTGTGGCTCATTGGGAAAAAATTACATGAAATTTTAACTGCTCTTGATGCAAATGCTTCAAAAAAGTGATTTTGAAAGCTCCTCTGAGCATTTCTGCTCTGTGGGTTGGGAGTCACCTCCAAAATGATCAAGGGAATATCCCCCCAAAACATTTTTTTTTAATTATAACAGATCACTTTATCTTTTTCATGTACTTTAGATATCATCTTGCAAAAGCTGTGACAACATCAATAAATAATGAACAGTTTTAGAGAAGTTTGGAAATAATCTACCCAGTTGGGACTTAAGTACTTAACCACTTCAGGACTATGGCGAGCAGATAATAAGAAATTATTTCTGTAAATCCTTCAAACGCAGCTGAAGAGCTCATACGTGCACTTTGGAGTTGTTGCAGATTTCCTGTTCTTTAAGCTCTCGGCGCTCCTCTAAGTTAAGATATTTCTTTGCCACTAATTCAATGTATTATTTAAGAGTGGATGTGTCAGTTCCTTTTCTTTGCAGTCAGAGTGGTGTGAACATTGTGCATTTCTTACAGTATCCAGGTTGGACATTGACACCAGTGGGCTCGTTGTTCATGACCACAGTCAATGATGATACAGCAGGCGTTTACACGTGTACGCCATACAACAGCTACGGCAGCATGGGTTCATCTGAGGCAACGAATGTAATTCTGCAGGTCAGTGTTCATCCCAAGCCAACCAAGCCAAATTACATGTACATTTCACAAATTACAATTACAATCCAAAACCTGTACTGATATTATACTTGTACGTGACATTAAGTCATTAAAATGGTGTCAGCCAGGCTACATCACCACAGTATCTGTCTTTCTAGTTCTGCTAAACTGTCATTCTACACCACCGTGCGTGTATATTAATAAGCCACAACTGCATCCGTCACAGTGAATTAAAAAAACTTTAACAGAAACGACATTTTATTGACCTTTTCACTCCGACGTGTGAGCCCTCTGGCATTAATAGAAGTCAACTCAGACTCGCTACAATAGCTCCGCTACTGGGGAGTTAATTGTGTGGCTAATCCTTTTGTTATTAAGATAATCTTGTCCAAAGCGGCGGTAATCCAGTCTTAAAATCCATTGTTGCTATTGCTGCAATCTCCTTGATTCTGCTATATTGCTTTGGAAACTCACAGGACCCCCCATCATTCAGCGTCGCTCCAGAGGAGCAGTACAAACAGGAAGCCGGTAGAACACTGCTCATCCCCTGTCAAGGAAACAAGGACCCTACAATTAAAGTGACCTGGAGCAAGGTAAATTACCCAGTACAGGTTATTCAATTACTAAGCAGTCCTGTATTATTCATGGCGCTGCAGATGTTCACAAGGACGTCTTTTTTTGCAGTATGTACAAGGAAATGTCAAAATGGTAATAGAAATGTGCACATACTAAAACATTTGGTGCAGTCTGGGTGTATTTGGACAGTGACAGATATTCTGATGTTTTGTCTCTGTTGTCTTATAGTTGTCCTGTTGCACTGTTCAAAATCTGGGGGAATAGGTGTATGAAATGGCTTATCATTTCTACAGTATTCGTCCTGTATGGATGTTAAAGGGACAGTTCACCCCAAAATAAAGAAAATACATATTTTTCCTCTTAGTGCAGTGTAGTGCTATTTATTAATCTACATTGTTTTGGTGTGAGTTGTCGAGTGTTGCGATATCATCCGTCGGCCCTCTGCTGAATGTAATTGAACTAGATGGCACTTGGCTTGTGGTGCTCAAAGCGCAAAAAAAAAAACATTTGAAAAACTTAACTTTGTTGTGAGCAGTTTCACGTAGGAACTATTTTAGTTCTACCAGACTACATCTGCCAACGTTTCACTGTGCTGAAGGAAAAGTGCATCTACTGCTAGCTCAACTAGCACCACTGAGCTAGCTAACATTACAGCTCAGCAGAGGGGGACGCCATTAGTGATATGGTTGGCTGATGTAGTTCAGTAAAAGAAAAAAAAAACAAAACTTTAAACCCTTTGAGCAGCACAATTGAAATGCCATCTAGTTCTGTTATATTTGAGCAACGGTCAATATTTCCAACACTTGACAACTCACACCGAAACTTCTGGACAACACCCGCCAACTTTATCACTGTGCTGAAGGAAAGGTGTATCTACTGCTAGTTCAGCTCGCACCACTGAGCTAGCTAACATTACAGCTCAGCAGAGGAGGACGCATTAGTGTTTACATCTCATGCTGTCACAAGGCCCTCGTCCATGAGTAGATGCACGCTTCCTTCTGCACAGTGATACGGTTGGCTGTTGTAGTTCGGTTAAAAAAAACAAAAAACCTTTCAGCCCTTTGAACAACACAAGCAAAATGTCATCTAGTTCTGTTATATTTGAGCAACGGTCAATATTTCCAACACTCGACAACTCACACCGAAACAATCTCGACCGATAAGTAGCACCACAGGTAAGAGGAAGAATGTGTATTTTTTGATTTTGTGGTGAACTGTCCCTTTAAACACCCTTAGAGTCTTTGTATTTTCATATCAAAATCCCTCTCTTCCTGGAAAATATTAAAAAAAAATGTATGTCTCATCCTGAACTTCAAGAGGTATGTTTAAATATATTTAATTAAATGTGGGGCTACGAGCTTAACCAGTCATGTAAAACTGCACCTGACCTTTAGCTCGTGGGTCGTAGCAGCTTGCAGAGCAATATCATGGTGGCAGGAGGTGGTTGTCACTTGGCAAAAACATGGTTTAGATTCGCAGAGAAGCATGTTTGAGGTCTATTTCTTTACATTTCTACTTCATCCTCCACCTCCTGCTATCCATCTAATGACAACCTAACATACTACGTTCCACTCAGAAACGCGGCACATTACATATGTTAACGACCATTTCCATACTGTTTTGGTAGTGCTGCCCTCTAGTGGTTGCAACGTGCTCCTTACACAACCTGTGCTGTGCAGCGTTTCACAATGTAATGATGAATGTGGTCAGAAGTGGAGCCTTTCAATCCACTGAGATCAGTGCATCAATGATTTTCCTTTGTAGAGAGTTAGTGAGCAGCTGCTTCAGCAATCAGCACTCTGACATCCTGTTTTAGCACGAACACACCCACTTCCCCAATTCAAAACATGCTTTCAAATCCAGACACAAAGATAATGGGACCAGAATCAGTCGATGGTATAGCAAAGTGGTTGAGCATGCTGTGTAATTAACTAAGTCAAATTTAGTGATTAGGTGCTCATTATTTTATTTCAAATCCAATCTGCTGGAGTATTGAGCTAAAAAAAAAGAGAAGAATATGTCGCTGTCCCAGTACTGTCAGACTACACTGCAGACTGTTGGCACTTTTCTCAGATTCTAATATTGAGTAAATTTAGCTCGAAAAGTGATCCATTGTGTTGGTAATATGATTGATTTTTTTCTTCTGTCCACCCCAGCTGTATCTACTGCACATTTAGACAGATGCAAAGAGTATTCTCTCTAAATATGAATGGTTTTGTGTTCTTGTAGGTTGACTTGGTTCGTCGCACATCTTACACCATAGAACCCAACGGTTCTCTGCTCCTGCAGCCTCTCACTAAGGACCACCAGGGGGCGTGGGAGTGCACCGTTACTAATCGCGTAGCCTCAGTGAAAGCCAGCACACAAGTCTTTGTCCTGGGTGAGTGCAAACAGAAAGATTCCTCCCTGAGAATACCATGACAAAAGTCTTATTACCAGGGTCATGGAAAACCTGGAAAAGACATAGCATTTCTCAATCACATTTTCCAGGCCTGGAAAGGTAATAGAATTAGTAAATATCACTGAAAGTTTTGAAAAAGTCTTGTTGTGTGTAATGACATTTTTACAGTAATCTACCGTTAATAACCTTTCACGTAATGTAACCTAACAGCAAATTTATTTTCTGTAGCTGTCGACGTAATGTAATTTAAGTTGATATGTGGTGTTTTGTTAACTATCACATACATTACTTCATTTTCTCCTCGTTCACCATCTCTCTAGTCATGTATGCCAGCTAGCTGAAGATATGTTTAAAGAGAGTTTGAATCTGTTACACCAGGCAAGAGTTGAAAGAAAAAACAAGTTATTATGGGTCCTTGAAAAGTCATGGAAAGGTTTTGAAATTTTGTCCATGAAAGTGTGTGGGAACTTGAGCTGTTCATATATTTATCCCCTTACACCAGGAAGCGATGATGTGTTTGTGTGTGCTTGTGTGTATTTGCAGCTAATCTTGCAAACTATTGGACCAATTAGCCTAATATTTTGTGTGCACATTTATGATTGTATGTTCAAGAGCCTCTCATGGTTGTGGTGATTCACAGATATTGAAAAACCCGTTTTAATGACTGTTTTATACCGTCACTGACTGCTGACTCCTCACTTCTCTTACCTGGCTGCTAGGGGTCCACATTTTCCAGAAATCCGCTCAGTTAAAAACAACAGGCTTTACTTAGTCTGTTGCAGGCCTACGTCATGTCTTAAAACTGGCATTGATTAATTTCGTATCTGATACATTACGATCCACTAAAGTGAGGCACAATTCAAGATGAATTAATCTCCATTTTTGTCATCTTTACTGCCATGTTGACTACGGAAGACAGGAGGGACAATTCCACCAGGCGCAGCTGCAACCCGGTTTCGTTTCGTTTGCCAAATGGCATCATACCACACAGGAAGCATCTCAGAAGCAGAGCGTTTTGCCTTCCTATTTTTGTAGACCTGTAGATTTTGTTGCATTTGTCATTTTCCCATAATATTTATGCTTCTACCAAAAGTAAATAATTTCTTTTGGTGTATTTTAATTGTGTTCATTGTTGGTATTCCCGACTTTGTTGTGCTGTAGCATACAGACAAAGTTAAAACCCTTCAAAGTCCAATTTTGAATGACTTTGATCAAAAGTTTGTGGCTATGTTTTAAATTAAAAATAGATTCTCCAAATTAATTGTATCTGTTTTCCACATACAGTGCCTGTTAACAGGAGAACTCACTCTGCTCTGTGCATCGTGCTGTGGCTCTTTCAAAAATAGCCGAGTATTTTTATTAGCTTTCGGGTAGCTTCCGAAACATGTACCAGCACATCTGCTGAAATTAAGAGAATTGTCTAGAGAGGCCGCGTTTTCTACTTTGTTTCTTTTTTCAAATTGTTCTCTTCATACCTGTGTAAACCTCTATTATACCCAGCACAGGCCGGATGCCTGTGCCTCCACTCCGCCTCCAACAGATAAATGTGGTACATCTAGAGATGGCCTCTAAACTTTAGTGGTATCAGGTAGTTGAAGTGCTGGCAGATATCCATCAACTCCTCTCCATTCCTTCCATTACAGGAACCAGTCCCCATGCGGCTACCGCGCTGTCCGTCTCTCCAGGGGTGAAGCAGGCCAACATTTCCTGGGAGGCAGGCTTTGATGGAGGATCAGCACAGACATTTTCAGTTTGGTGGGTGTAAAGCCTCCCACTTTCTTCTCGGGCTGTAACCATGGCAGCCATCAGTTGCACTGGTTTTACTCTATTGATCTCTGGGATGAGGAATTCATTTATCTGTTATCACCTCTTGGCAGCAACAATAAAAAACGCCGCTGCTGAGCATAGCTTTATAATGCAGTGGCCATGTCGGCTACAATGGGAGGTTACTGAGACAAAAGAGAGCGGAATTCATTACTTTCATAGGAATTTGCGCCATTATATTGGCTTAGATCACACAGACGAACGTCCTCTGTTTACTTTAAGGCGAAGTGTTGTTGATATGCCTGCAATGTCTTATCAAAGAGACATGGACAGGGCAGAGGGAATGTAAAGCAGCAGCCAAATGCACCCTGTTGGATAAAACTAACCTGTTAGGAATGTGTTCCCCTTTCAAGACAAGTGTGCACTATAACTTCTATTACAGTTGCATTGTGTGACAGGCATTTCTGGGAATGATGTCTTTAAAAACATTGTTAAGAATGTTATTTTATTGAAATGACATTTTTTAAAAATAGGATTCACTAAACTATATTTAAAGTTTTATTTTTTAAATGTCTGACAATGCAGAAAACTTCTCCTAATGCTCATCCTAATCACATTGTAACCTGGGAGCGCCACATCAGATGGAGATGAGATGAGCTATCTTAATCCCTGAGAGGGAACTGGGTCATCGCTGCAGCAAAGAGCAGCATAGAAATAAATATAAATTACATCAAAAAAACATAAAAATAGATCAGCCAATCAGTTCAAACAACCCTCTAAAGTCTCAGCTACTCCCCGCTCTGACAGCCTGACATGTTATGACCCCATATTATGAAGGATAGTCAAAGTAAAAACACTCTCTATTGTGAGACAAACAAAAGAGCAACACTTTTGCTTTTTCTGTGCTGCAGGAACGTCAACAGGATGTAACGTGAATGATTTCCCGTTGACATTTTAACGGCAATCTTCTTTTTTTTTTCATTACCGCTGATAATTGTAGCACAAAGGTCTTGTGAGCACTTAGTGATTCCCAGCAAATGAAATTT
Source organism: Epinephelus moara (assembly GCF_006386435.1). NCBI lineage: Eukaryota > Metazoa > Chordata > Actinopteri > Perciformes > Serranidae > Epinephelus > Epinephelus moara. The sequence goes on along the minus strand of NC_065514.1, from coordinate 9,885,048 downwards.
CAACGCCCCTTGTTTGACAGTTGTGAAAGCTCTGCAGGCAAATATTCACACCACATGCCTGTAAAATCAGTCACTACAGACGAGAGGAAAACCCCACAAATGTCATGTATTGCATGTATTGCTCTTAGAAAGTGACCATATCTCTGCACTTTGCTGTATACATTCATTCAGTCAGTCAGTCGCAGGAGGGCTGGAGCCTATCCCAGCTGACATTGGGTGAGAGGCAGGGTTCACCCTGGACAGGTCGCCAGACTATCACAGGGCTGACACATAGAGACAGACCATTCACACTCACATTCACACTTCTGGTCAATTTAGAGTCCCCAGTTAACCTGCATGTTTTTGGATTGTGGGAGGAAGCCGGAGTACCCGGAGTACGCCTCTCATCCAAGAAGCTTCTTCAGTTCTAACGGACTGGTGTGGAGTCGCAGGCTTTACACTCCGTGTGGGTGTGAACCCTTACAACCCACCTATAGTGCAGTCTTGGGATCCCTCCCAAGACGACTTCACACCCGTTCACACCTGGTCCCATCTGACCCTAACGACACATATTATGGCCAGGTGGGTCAATGACTTACATGTGACCTTAACAACGCTGAAACTAAGAGATCACATGTGACCTCTAAAACTCTGTAAGGGTTCACACCAGAGCTAGCTCTGTTGTGTTTGATAACATTGTTGAACGTAAACAGATGTGATGCCCAACGGTGCTTAGCGTGCCTTTAATATTGAATTAAAGCCAAGTCCTTTCGAGTCATCCGTCACAAGTCAAAGTCAAGTCTCAAGTCATGAATATAAAGTCGAAGTCAAGTCGAGTCTTTTATCAACGTTAGTCAAGCAAGTCTCAAGTCATCATATTTGCGACTTGAGTCTGACTCGAGTCAAGTCATGTGACTCGAGTCCCCCATCTCTGGTTCACACCCACACGTGGTTTAAAGCCTGCGACTGAGCACCAGTCCTTAAGAACTGAAAAAGCTTCTTGGATGAGAGGTGAAAAATCTTCAAGAAACTCAAGCAAGTCCAGTTGCCTACGATATTAGCACTTATGATTACCATTACGTGGATGACTGAGAATCTTCACCGACACAACGTGGTGAGAACAAGCAAACTCTGCACAGAATGGCTCCCCCACCCCAACATTCGAACCCCTCACCATTGGTTTGAACCAGGAACCCTCTTGCTGTGAGGCGCCAGTGCTAACCACTGTACCATTGTGCTGCCTGCTTTATACATACTGCTAAAAATCTTAGTATCATCTTTGATCAGTAGATGACTTTTGACCATTATGTTACTAATCTAATGTAGCCCTGTTTTCTACAGCTAAGAAGTATCGCAAAAATCAGATGTATCTTTCCTTCTCTGGATCGCGAACCATTAATTCACCCTTTCATTTTCTCCCATCTAGATTATTATAATTCTCTCGACACTTGCCTCAGTCAAACTGCTCTAAATTGTTTATAGTTGGTTCAAAATGCAGCTGCCAGGCTATTTACTACAACTAGACGTCAGTCCCATGTTACAACTGGTCTTGCATCCTTCCTTTGGCTTCCTGTTAGATTCAGAATAAACCACAAAATGCTGTTGATTACATATAAGGAGCAGCAGAATCTTGCCCCCAGGTACATTTCTGATCTCGTTCCTTTTATCCACCCCATGCTCCAGCTGTGAGCAAAAGGTGATTGCGTATTCACTGTTGTAGCCCAAACCCTCTAGAATCATCTTCTCCAATTCTTCAGATTTGCTGAATCTTTGGACTGTTTTAAGCAACTTCTGAAAACCAATCGTTATAGTTAAGCTTTTTTATAGATCTCCATCCCTGTCTTATGTTTGGATTTGTTTCTGTTTGGTCTGTCTCTCACTGTGTTCTGTTTTATTTTGGGTTCAAGTCCCAAAGGGGCAGAACCCTATTGAGTTTGAGCTTTATTATTGTTACTATTTGCTGTCTTATGCTGTGGCTCTCACAGTAAGCTAGCTGGAATGACCTAGAAACATGAAACCTGGCCTCATAACTGGAAATGTGCAAATGCTTCCTAAGAAATCTCACAAATGCCCACATGGAGGCACTGTAATCAACACCTTTTAAAATGCTTCTTTTTGGATTTTGTCATTATTAATACCACATTTGGTACAGCATTGTGGGACTGAGATACACATTTCGTCAATAGATGAGCAAGACTGGTCTGACAACATGGCCGTCATCAATCAGAAAGACTTTGCAAAGGGCGGGGCTTGCAGGGAATTGGCATTAACTCATTAACAATTCGTCCAATCACCATAAATCTTGGTTGATATCTTAAATCCATGTTGGGGAATTTGCCCACCATATAGCGCCACCCAGTTGCCAATTAGAGTTAAATTTATCCAGTCACCTTGAGGCGTCCTGTTCTACATATCTACCAAGTTAAGTAAAAATTGATATGGCGGTTAGGCCTAGATAAGAAATTAGCTCTCTAGCGCCCCCATTTTGTTTGATGGGGTCAATAATGGAGGGGCCATGAGCCATACCCTCCACAATATTCATTGCCTTATAGAAGCTCAGTTTTAGTAAGTTTTCCAACTTTTGCCAAGAGGGAACTTTAGATATTGGACCCTAGATTATGTTCACCCAGTTTCATGTAGATCGGTCAAACTTCCTAGGAAGAGATCGATTTTTCAATTTTTCAAAAAATTAAAAATGGCGGAAAATCTATATAAGCGGAAGTTATGGGTTCTGGAGGCAAATGTGTTCCTCATGAGGAGAGGCATCTCTGTGCAAAGTTTCATGTCTCTACGACATACGGAGCATGAGATATGCCCATTCAAAGTTTGCAATTTCAATTGGTTGCTTTAGCGCCCCCCTTTGGCCAACTGATGTAATATTGCTTCATTCGCATCCTCCCATGACCCTCTACCACTGTGCCAAATTTCACATGGATTGACCAAGTCAGTGAGGAGGAAAACGTGGAACAGACACACAGACACACCCACAGACAGAGTTTTCGTCAATATATAGTAAGATGAGCTGGAACAAGCTAGAGACGAGATGTGAAACTTCTCCCCATCAAATTTGATCCCAACTGGCCTGATGGTGGTGCTATAGTTAACAGGTTAAAAAGGCCATGCCCCTTACACAAATTTTAAATACATCTACATCTCAGTGCCCTGTACACAGAAGCCTCCTGGATTATAAAGGCCACCATGAGGGATTCTTTGCTAATTTGTCATGATGTGAGAAACAGTAATATGAGTAGACACTTTTGGATTTTGACTCAATCAACACCAAATTTAGCATACAACATTAAGAGATATAGATACACAGTTCTAATATAAATGAATGAGATTGGTCACGGCCATCATCAATCAAAAGGTCTTCGCAAAGCAGGGGCTTCCTTGGCAAGAAATAGCCCATAACTCAAGTAGTCTTGAAGCGATCCTAATTAAACTCTGTAGAGACATTCAGCACAAAGATTTGAGCATATGAACCAAGTTTTGTTCACATCCAATAAAGGGGGAGCAAAAGGCGTGACTTCGAGAATGTAATTATTGAAATACTTCATACATTGTAATGATGAATCAGTTGTGTGTGATTGGTCTCACTCCTTAAGACAAATCAAACCAGCTGGAGTGACTTTGCTCAGCATTGTGAAGCCCAAAATCCGCTCATTGCCTCTTAGGGCTTTGATTTTGGGCAGTTGAGCTGTTTTCCTTTGTTGACTGAATCCGCAGTTGTTGCTTGTAGTTATACTGCAGTTTACTTTTACTTTATCTTCATTAATATTTTTTTTGCATGTGTGAAGCACTTTGTAACTTTGTTTTATATGAATAAAACTCGGGTTACTTACTTAGATATGACCTGTTTTACGCACTGCAGTAACATAGGGCTGAATTCAAATTACTCTCAGCTGTCTCACAGACCTAAAATGACCTTACAATTATCCACACCGGGTTAATATGACATTCTGCCCTTTTCTATTTTCTCATAAAAGAACATCACTTCTGTTCAGTCAAAGCCATCATCTTCAAAAAGTAAAACAAGGCCTCCCTTTCAGACTGACATTAATAATTTTCAAAAGTTCCTCTACTTTTTAATAGGTGAATAGGTGAATAGATTTTTTGTAGCCTCTGGGTCAAGTAATTTGCTCTGTATAAAAAAGACATGTAGAACTTCAGCTCCAGTAGGAACATGAAAATCACCATAATTTGAGTTGCAAGCTCTCTGTGCAATAGCAAGGATACATCAGTGCTGTCTCTGCCACAAAATCTGGAGCTGATGATGAGTATGAATGATTAATGAAACCTACTTTTCTGTCATGTTTCATAAAACCAGACTGCCAGAATTCCCCGCCGCTCTTTTGTTCTCACTTCTTTCCTCTCCGTCTCGCTCCCTCTGCAGGGTGAAGAAGATTTCAGGGAGTGATAATGATGGGAAGCAGGACTGGTTCTCTGTGCCTGTGCCCCCCTCCTCTGGCAGCAGGATGCAGGTGACAGGCCTGTCTGCTGCCACCGACTACCAGTTCAGCATCCTGTCTCACAATAAAGTGGGCACAGGACCCTTCAGCGAGATTGCAACCACTCGGACATTGGGTCGGTATCATTCCCAGGTTTTCTCTTTATCTGTTGAATATCAGCTGCTTCCATTTTGGATCCTGTTGCAGATTTGCAGAAACTCTGTACTGAGCTAACAAATCTCTTATCTAGTGTTGTGTTTTTCCTCCCTTTTTTATTAGCAATGAACAAAACATTCAGCTAGCAAGCTTTTCGGTTTTACCCGGTGCTGACCATTATTGTGAGTGGTTGAAATAGCAAATGGTGCCAGCAGCAGATTATATCAACCGTAACTAATTAAAGTTAATTCCTTGAGTAACTTGCCTGCAGGCCAAAATGGACCTTGGTTGTGTGGTTGATATGCTAGCTACAATCCAGTGTTTGTGTTCAGCCACGGATTATTTGTTCCAAAAGGAAACACCACTCTTAAGCACCACACTACATTCATTGATGGATTACGAAACAGGCCATTTGGGCCCAAGCCCCCTTGGCCAACATCTGCAAAATGTCTCTCAATTTAACACATAGAAGAGACTCAAAAGTACCACAAAGTGGTGCAAAGGAACTACAAGGAGACACTAAACATCCAAAAAAGACACAAATATACCTTAAAGAAACACTAAATGACCACAAAGACAACACAGAATGACCTCAGAGACATGCAAAGGAACTACAAAGACACACACAACAACCAAAAAAAAGACACAAATATACCTCAATGAGACAAAAATGACAATAAAGACAAAACCGGATGACCCTAAAGCGATGCATAGGAACTACACAGAAACATAAAACAACTATGAAGAGACAGAACAACCAAAAAAGACACGAATATACCTCAGAGAGACACAAAATGACCATAAAGACAACACAGAATGACCTGACAGAGATGTAAAGGAACTACAGAGACAGAACGACCAAAAAAGACACAACTATCCCTCAAAGAGACACAAAATGGCCGTAAAGACAACTAAGATTGACCCGAAGGAGATGTAAAGGAACTACAAACTGACAAAAAATGACTACGAAGAGAAAGAACGACCAAAACAGACACAAATGTACCTCAGAGACAAAAAAAAATACTATTAAGACCACACAGAATGGCTTCAAAAAGATGCAAAGGAGCTACAAAGAGACAAAAAATTACTACGAAGAAACAGAACGGCCAAAAAAAAGTCACAAACATACCTCAAAGAGACACAAAATGACCATAAAGACAAAACAATGACCTCACAGAGATTTGAAGCAACTACAAAGAGACACAAAACGACTACGAAGAGACAGAATGACCAAAAAGCGACACTAATATACCTTAAAGAGACACAAAATGACCATAAAGACAACAAAGAATGACCTGACAGAGATGTAAAGGAACTACAGAGACAGAACGACCAAAAAAGACACAGGGGCCCATTGTCTCATGATCTGCCCATGTCTTCAATCCCAACTGTTTATTGTGGCTTAAGTACTCTGTACATCAATTGGTCACATTCCTAACACAAATTTAAACAGAGCTGTTGGCGTGGCTCTAAGGATGGCATTGTAAGTCTATTGGCCAGTATGTCAATCACTTTGGACAAAACTGAAATCTCTCAACAACTATCGAGTGGTTCAACATGACATTTGTTCGGACATTCGTGTCCCTCTTTGGATAGATTGACACAACTTTGATGACCCCTGATTGAATACCATGCACCATCATCAGATCAAAATCAGAATTTGTCCAATACTTTGGTTTATGAACAAATACCTGCAAAACTAGTGACATCAGCCTCAGCTGTACTTTGTGTTTACAGTGAATGAGCAAATCCTACTGTAACATACTAAATAGAATGGAACATGAGATGGATCAGTGGTTTGGTGCAGCTTCTGCAGTGATGTGGGTGCTGCGACCGGACCGTCATGGTGAAGAGAGGCTTTCGATTTACTGGTCCAACTACGTTCCCAACACTCACCTATGGTCATGAGCTCTGGGTAGTGACCGAATGAGATCGCGGATACAAGCCTCCGAAATGAGTTTCCTCTGTGGGGTGTCTGGGCGCAGCCTTAGAGATAGGGTGAGGAGCTCGGACATCCGGAGGGAGCTTGGAGTAGAGCCGCTGCTCCTTCGCGTTGAAAGGGTCAGTTGACATGGTTTGGGCATCTGATCAGGATGCCTCCTGGACGCCTCCCGTTATAGGTGTTATAGGCGTTATAGGCACATGCCACTGGTAGGAGGCCCTGAGGCCCTGAGGCAGATCCAGAACACACTGGAGGGATTACATATCTCATCTGGCCTATGAATGCCTTAGGATCCCTCGGGAGGAGCTGGAAAGCTCTGCTGGGGAGAGGGACGTCTGGGGTGCTTTAATTGGCCTGGATTGAGGGATGGATAACATGCTAAATATTGATGAAGCAGTTACTGCTTTCACGATAAATCACCGATGGTTACTATTACTGTTTCAATTTTGAATTATCATTAAAACTGCTGGATTACTGTGCTTTGAAAAACTCACAGTAAAAACTTGCCAGCATCAAAGTTAGCAAAAGTTTCCCAGACACAGTCGCAGCATGCAACGTGGGTCAGCAGGCAACAGAGTGATGCTGCTAGTTCCTGTCCTCGTCTCCAGGGACACGGACCCTCGAGTAAGCATTTCAAAGACAGGCTTTCTTTAATGTTTCTGCACATTTGATATGGTTTTCATATGTTTACATAAGGTATTGCCTATATTATTTTAATGTTTATGAATACATAAAGTGCATAGTGCAGCTTATTTTCTTGTGGTTTTGTTTATGGAAAACTTGGTGAAATGATTTCAGTGTGTGTATCCAAACTTTTAGGACTTTTTCAGCACATTTTAAAAATACCTTAATAATACTGATAACCGTTATAGTCTTGGTCACTAGGATCGTGATCTGAAATTTTCATACCTTTTTATCTGCAACATTGAAGTAAGATGGTGGACATTATGCCTGCTAAACATTAGCATCTTGGCGTTGTCAGACCATGTTGGCATTAAATCAAAGCACTTTGACTCAATACGGCCTCACAGAGCCGGGATCTTTAGAGGTATTTAAAGTCAATGTTACAGATGTCTACAGTCGTCCTGGGGTGATCAAATGTTCACCCGGGGGCGAAATCAACACTCATACCCAGTGTTTCCACACAGTGTGCCACTGCTCCTCTCTTTTACAGTTGCCTGGCTCCAGATCTTGGAATCCGCCCACTCCCCCGAGTTAACTGGAGTGTAACGAGTTGACAATTCTGTCTGATATCAGGCACTTTTTACAGTTCTTTTAACTATGTTTAGTCGGCTGCCCTAGCCTATGGCGGTCTGGAGCAGTGGATGGCGCAGTCTGTGGCAACACTGAGAGTCAGATGTTGATTTTCCCCTGGAAACATTTTACACTTCCCAGCAGAGAGTCGGCATCCAAAAGACTTTGAGAAATACCTTTAAAGAGTCAAACCACTGCTGGAGAAGAGTAAAAGAAAACATTTAGATTCTTTTCCCAAGGGTTTGTGTCAGGAACAAAGCCATGGTGAAACAATCTACCTGATAATGGCAAACTTTCAGGCAAAAACAGTCATCAATATCCAAATAAATCAACTTCATTGCCGGTATCAAATGTTCGTGCCATGATTATTATGTTCAAAAATATCTATACTATACAGTATTATTATGACATTTATCCACCTTTCTGAAATATTACTGTTAGGCCTAAAATATAGTGAGTATGCCTCACACTGTATTTGCCTGAGGTGTAATCAAACGTAACAATTTGGGCAGTAAACTGTATGTTGCAATCTCCCTGGACTCTGCAAAAGAACCAGCATCAATCCCGGCCCTCCTCCCCTCACACTCTCAAGGTTGTGGCAGTAGCAATTTCCTCCACTGTAATTTAATTTTTCCGCCAGAGCGTATCTGGCTGATCAGCTGAAGGTCTTTTATCCCTTTGCATCAGATCCTACACTGAGGAGAAGTAAACCGAAGCCCCCTGCCTTGCTGTCCGCTCATCAGGGCTCAGCAGGTGTCATACTGCGATGGTCCCTTCCTGAAGCCCAGCACCCTCCCATCACAGGCTTTGTTCTCCAATCCCGCTCCGAGCAAGGGGAGTGGTTTCATTTGGACGAGGACATCAGTGCCAACAGTAGCAAGATAGTCGTTCCGGGTCTGCACAAGGTAACAAGCCAGTCACACTGCTCCCTCTGAGACTAATCAGTCCATGCTGCTTGTTGAAAGCCTTGGAGATTTTTTATCTAGGCTATACCTCTGTGGTTTTACTTTTGTAGACTCTCAATTATGCACACTACATGGCAGCCATCACTTTTCTGTTGTCTTTCAATCTGGGTGCGCTGCTGTTTCTTCTCTCTGCCCGTCTCATCCTTCTTTTTCTCTCCTATATAGGCCTACACAAATTCAAATGAACTTCATTAGCATTGCAGGCACAGTCCCGTGTTGACAAAGTGTGGTTTCATCCTCTGTCCTCCCCGCTGTGTGTGTGTGTGTGTGTATGTGTGTGTGTGTGTGTGCGGATGCTGGTCTCAGGACTGTGTGTACGAGCTGCGGCTGCTATCTCGTCGCGGGGAGTTGCTGAGCGAGCCCAGTCCATCAGTCAATGTCTCCACCATGGGTAGGTGTTCGGGAGCAACCTTGCCCCCTTCGCATTCTCACCCCACCCTCTTGTTTCAAGCCATCCTCCTCTCTCAGTCTACATTCCTAACTCTTTTCTCTCTCTTTTTATGTCTTCCCCCGTCCCTCTTTACCCAGCGTTGGACCAAAATTAGAGCAGGCCCCCGGGGAAACGCTGTCCATTAGAGGCCTAAATGATAGAAATAGCTCCACTAATAACTTCTCTAAAGAGTTAGCGATAGAATTTGTACTGGTCTTTTCTGATTCTTATGTGAGTGTGACATGAATGTTTCATTAGATATGGTACAGAGATATCAAACAGACGGAAATGCAGCTCCCATGGGTACCACCCAAGTATTGTCACAACAGTCGGAGCCAAAGCCTGTATATTGTTTAACATGATCTCAGTTTGACGTCTGACTGAGCAAATGCAAAACAATCAAGTTTATGATTTGCTGATAATGATCATCAGGGATGTAGATGGAAGATTAGATCCACTTAAAACTGGTAATACCAAACCTCATAGCAATCTTGTTTTATTTTAATGAGTTTCTTTGTGATGTAAATGAAAAAGTATTTATCAGAGTTGTAGCAGGCTAACGGAAGTAGCAGGAAATATGCATGTATTAAAGGTCAGCCAGCATGATGATTGTTTAGTTAAAGGAAAAAAATATTTATTAATAAACACTATATACATTTTTCAATAGTTAAAATTTCAGTAATGATGATAATACCCATTGAGTGCACAGTTGCCCACGTACAGTTTCACATGGTGTGTGTTTGGGATACAGGTCACAGGAAATTGCAGATTAAATAGTCACCTGAACCCATTAAGAAGAGCAATGTATTCAGACAGAGTTTTTGTGAATTTGATAGTACGATTGCTTTATTGAAAGTACAGTAGTACCATTGCCAATAGTGGGATAGTTAGTGGGCTAAAACTGTACATTAGTGGTTGAGGTAGCACGTTGAAAGGCAGATAGTTAAAGTCATTGCCTTAAAGAAGCTCAGTTTTAGTAAGTTTTCCAACTTTTGCCAAGAGGGAACTTTAGATATTGGTCCCTAGATTATGTTCACCCAGTTTCATGCAGATCGCTCAAACTTCCTAGGAAGAGATCGATTTTAAGTGTTTTCCAAAAAATTCAAAATGGCGGAAAATCTATATAACCGGAAGTTATGGGTTCTTGAGGCAAATGTGTTCCTCATGAGGAGAGGCATCTCTGTGCAAAGTTTCATGTCTCTACGACATACAGGGCATGAGATATGCCCATTCAAAATTTGCAATTTCAGTCAGTTGCTATAGCGCCCCCCTTTGGCCAATTGATGTAATATTGCTTCATTCACATCCTCCCATGCCCCTCTACCACTGTGCCAGATTTCACAGGCACAACATTTAGCTACAGATCCACAACACCAGCCTGAAAATGAAGGAAATCTGAAATGATTGCATTGGAGTCAATGGAGCACAGCTGTGTTGTTGTCCGCGTCTAGGGGCCGGACTTAGCGAAGGGTCAGTTAAAGAGTTTCCACACAAAACATCAGAAACTGTCCAGTCGAACTCATCTGTGTGCTCGTTGTCCTCACCAAGGTCTTGACCTGACAGCAGTCTGTTGTTGTAACCTACTTGAGTGGGCAAATGCTCACCTTTGATGGTCGCACTTTGAAGAAGTGTTCCATTAACGGATGAATCCCACATGGCCAAAAACTTGGCATCATGTGAAATCCAAAGTTCAGAGTGCTTAAGTTTCTTTTTGCAAGATAACACTTCACATTGCAGAGTGGACTTTTATTGTGACCAGCGCAAAGCACCCCTGGGTAGTAATGATGCTTGATGAGCCACACCTGTCAGGTGGATGGATTATCTCGGCAAGGACAAGTGCTCACTAAGAGATTTAAAGTAATCTGTGCACAAAATTTGAAAGAAATAAGCCTTTTGTGTCCATAGTAAAAGTTCTGGATCTTTATATCAACAAATCAAAAAAAACAAAAGTGAATGAATGAAAAGACAAGAAAAAGGAGAAAGGAAAAAGGAGAAGAGTTATACCTCCATTTTGAACTTATCTTTATTGTCTTGGTTGTTTATCAAGTGTGTGTGTTGCTGCTACGGCAAGCACCAGTGTTTTTATGGTTGCTGCTGACACCACAGTCACACTTAGCTTGCTTTTACTTTTATCTCCTAATATATATATCCCCGATGGAATGATGTCACAGGGATGGAGATCTACCCGGCCACATCCCGACTCCTGGAGTACGTCCCGGAGCCATTACTGGCCGGCGTGCTGGGCGGGGTCGGCTTCATGTGCTTGGCACTGGTCTTGCTGCTGGGGTCCGCCTGTATCATCAGCCACAAGAGGGACCGGCGTCGCAGACAGAAGAAGGATGGTAAAACGCCCCTCACTCCAGAGATTCAGGAGACACTCACTTTGATGAACTGCATCATGAATATCATCATTTATTCAATAAAATATTGAAGGCACTTTCAATCCATTATATAAATCATACCCCACTGCATGGATTTGGCGCTCCTCTTGTCCCCCGCTCGTCCATTCAGTTGTAAAAGTTATTGATGTCATTTACATTACTTGCTAATTAGGGTAATTTCTCATTAGTGGCTGATAAATGTAAGTGTAATTAACTTTTTGGACAAGCCTGGGTGCCTCGGGCCCTTTAATGGGCTCTTATTAGGGTTGATTATGTTTTTACTTCTTGGTCAGTGTGGTTGTATCCTAATGAGTCAGATACCATCTTGCCCCTCTCCCTCCCTTTCAGATTCCCCCTCTGCCATCTATAAATGCTCCCCATCAATGTAAGTACCCCTTTATCATTTCATTATAATGGCTCCCATTGACCTTTTCCTCTGCTTCCTTCACAAACTAAACGTTGAAAATGCCAGCAGTTAAGTTATTTTGTCTTTCAGATCTTATTTTTCTTCCTCATCTTCATCTAGTGCTGCTGCTGCTGCTGTTTTAGTCTCTCTCTGTCTACATCTCTCACGCCCCCTCTTTCACTCTCACTCAATCTTATTTTCTCGGTCTCTATTTCTCTCCCTCTTACACCTCCGTTTTTTCTTACAATTTTCTTCCTCCACCCCTCCCTCCACCTCCTCTTTCTCTCTCTCTCATAGAAAGACTTCAGGCACTGGCAGTCCAGACAGTGTGTTGAAGAGAAGCCTACTTCCAGCCAGCAACCTCTATCCCACCACTTCCTCTACCACCACCTCCTCCTCATCGCAGACAGACTGTTCCTCCTTTAGCGCTGAGAATCATCATCGGCGGAAGCAGCTCCTCTCCAATTACAGCAGAGGCCGCCTCACTAGGACAACTTCTTCTCCCATTTCTCCTCCAATTGAGTTGATCTCTAGAGGCCCAGATGGGCGCTTTGCACTCCCACCATATGACAGTGACTCGCTGAGTGTTCACAGCAAGAAAAGCGGAAGGTATGACCAAGCTAGAGTGCGGAGGTCTGTGTCGCTGCACTCGGAGAGGGGAGACAGAACGCAGCCGCCGTTCGTGCTCTCTGTCGATCTCCCACCTTGCAAACCAGTAGAGGCTAATTCCACGAACCAGATTTGTGACCTGCCCCATCTCCGCCCTTATATCTTGGATCAGAAGTCAAGCTACGATGGCTTTCCTGACTTCAGCAGCCTGTGCTCGAACACTAGTTTGGCCACCACTCCTCATCAAGACAGAGGAATAACTCCCACATTTCCAGTGCTCCCACATATCCGATCCAGCCTTGGTCAGCCATCTACAACCGCCAGCACCCTGGTGCTCCAAATGGAGCATGAGCGGGAGGCGGGAAACCTAAGTCGCTGTCTGAGGCTGGCTCAGGAGAGGGAGGAGCTGGAGAGGGAGCTCCAGAGGTACACGCTGGAAAGAGGCTCCATGAGAGAAATAAAACATGGGCATTCAGACTTAGTGAAGAGAGACGCTGGTGCTAATGAGCTTATGTGGGAATATAAGAGCAGCACCTTGCCTCATAGATACCCCCAGGGCGGCAATGAGGGCTTTGGTCTTCCACAGACGCAGTTCCCTTCATCCTCGGAGCACTGGGATGCCCGTCCTCTTTTCTCTCCTCTCACTCTGATCTCAGCCCCGACCCTTACTAGAACATCTTCACACACAAGTCCTTCTTATCTTAACTTCGGCAACCATCATCCTGCTCTATCCCTCACCAAACAGCCCCCCCTCCTATCTGAGGAGGCAGGCAGTTTTTCCAAAGGCAGATTAACTCTCCCACATCTCTCCTCAAAGCACCAGAGACATGAAAGGGTAGAGGCAGCACCAGAGGGCTATGATAATTCACCACAATCCACAGTCTTAGAAATGCAAACGAATGATTCATGCTCTGAGGCACGGAGACAGAACAATCTTAGTCATGGCGGCCTGACAACGTTGTCTTTCCATAGCAGTAAATATACTGAAAGATCTAATTCGGCTCTCGACTCGGTGCCAGACTCTTCAAAAGCGGAGGTTGCATTCCCCGAGCCCACTGCTGAAGACGTGTGTGTGGAGATGAGTGTGGATGAGCCAGAGTTGGAGGTGTGTGTGATGCGGCCTACAAAGCCCATGCTGCACCACAGAATCGCCTCCCATGTGCAACGAGGGCACTCGCTGACTCGCAGAGGTCAGCATGAAGACGTGAGTAGGAGCGCAAGCCTTAACTGCCGCAGTCCTGCCTCTGTGGATGATATTATAACAGTTCAAGCTTCTCTGCGAAGTCCAGAACCAGAACTCCGGAGAGCTGTGACTCAAAGGTCTAGACTCTGGGACTCTAAGCAGCGAAGTCAGAGCCTTGACTCGCGGAGACGCAAAGAGAGCAGCTTCCTGACTCCTGATGCGTGGATAGACTCTCTCAGTCAAGAGAACTGCTCTGTTGCGTCCTCATGTCGCCCAGACACTCTGTTTTGGGAACCCCAGAGCTCTCCCACTAGGAAGATCTCCAAATCTCCTGCAAATTCTCCTTCTGCTACCCAAGCTGCCTCCCGGTCACCTCCTGCTGTGGATGCTTTATCTCTGAGGAGCAGAACAGAGAGGCCTGTACCAGATGCTGACATGTCTTGCCACTACGAGCCAACAAGAGAGGCGTCAGTCTTTCCCAGCGCTGCCAAATGGCCAATCGACTACAGGGAGGCTGTAAAAGAAGCAGAGGGTGCCTTGGAGGCCATGAAGGAAGCTTCCAGATGCGTACCACCCAATGATAATTACCAAGAGGCATTAGAGGTGGAGGCGGGGGGCTATGAGGGAGTGCCAGAGTTTGGGAGCAGCTACAGCAGTTATGCCAGCAGCGGGCGAGGCAGCATGGAGCCTGCTAACGGACGCCTGTCGCTGTGTCACCTCTCCCCAACCTTCACCGGCTCACCTGAAACTGTAGAGGAGAGCCAGGGGAGCAAAGAGGACAAGCTCAGTCACATGATGGAAGCAAGCCAAAGGTATTAAGGGCATAATGAATGATGGAAATTTGGTTTAAGAGAAGAAAATGTAGGGCTAACATATGTAGTGCTAGAAGATCCTGTGTGGCCATAATAACGCCTTCAAGGTCAATTCAATATTATCTATAGAAGGAAATAAAAAAAGTACAGTATGTTTCAGATTCTGGTGACTTCCACATTCCCGAAGTTAACTTTTAACAGATTTTTGAGACAACTTGCTAACAAACTAAAATTGCTCATCATTAAGTGGGTGTCAAAAAAGGTTGAGAAATGTCAAAACACTACAAAACACAATTCATCCCTCAGAGTTGCTCAACAAGCGCTGATCCATTACATAAAGCATCAAGTGATTCATAACTGAGAGTTATGGAGAGTTCTTTAGTGTCTTTGTGCTGTAGGTAAACATTTATCACTGTCGTGTAAACATTTAATGAAGTGAAATCTCTCGGTAGGATGTGAGAAGAAATATCAGCAAACATATGCTCTTGATGTATTGTTAATTAGGGGTTCTGAGTGTCTCTGTGTCTGCATCAAGTATTCAAACTGTGTTTATGTACAGCAGGATGTTTTGTGACCTCTCCAGGAGAAAGGCCTCAGTTGATGAGAATTATGAGTGGGATGCTGCTGATTTCTGCTCACAGCCTGGAGACCATGCTGGTGAGGATTTTTATTTTCGTCTTGATAATGTTTAGCTCATGTTTTGGTAAATACTGGCACAAAACTAGATGCATTTGTGTCTTTAGAATCACATATACAGTGCAGCAAAATAATATGTTGGGCAAGTGTTGTGGAGTTAACTTCTGTTCATCCGCACGGTATCCTCTACATTTAACCTGCAGGGATGCTAAGCTCCCTGTTGGATTAGAACATGAGTGGAGATAATGTCTTTCTAAAGATGGAGAAATTGCAGCTTTTTAGACAATTACTCTTCATCTGGTTCACCATGGCTTCCCTCCAAAAACAAGTTAGGAAATAAAACTATATTCAAGTAAAACACTTCAGATAGGCTTCATTGTGTGTTGGGGAGGGAAAAAAAATGTCAGACTCTGCTATCAGCGTTTACGCTAAAGTGGCTACGTCAATTGGCTAGCTAATAGCTAATCAGTAATTACTTCCATTATTCAGCGTCATTTACCCTTAGGATCTTGTGTAAGTGGCACCTCGGTTGTGCGGTGGTTAGCACTGTCTGTCTAAGTGCTGCTCTGGGTTTAATCCAGCGGCCGGCTTCTGTGTGGAGTTGGCATGTGCTTCTTGGTTTCTCCCAGTTTCCTCCCACAATCCAAAGACATGCACATTAGGGTTGATTGGCGATGCTATAATTGCCTGTAGGTGTGAATGTGAGTGTGAATGGTTGTCTTAATGAGGCTGTTTACACCTGGTATAGTCTTGGGTGTTCTGATCAAATGTGAACAGCTCTAAATATGTCTCCACATGCATCTCAAAGGTGACAACACTTTCACGCTCTAAATGCAAATTAACACGTTAATTATTTCTATTTGCAAAGACCAAATGCATTGTTTTTTCCAACTAGAGGGAGATTTACCGTGTCATGCTGTAAGAACACTGCAGGGCCACTTTATTAGTTTGTCTCGAGGAGACAGACTGTGAGAATCTGTGCAGTGTTTCCCATACATTGATTTATTATTAACTATTCAAAACGGGTAAAATCTTATTATAGAGCTGTGTGCAGCATATTGATTTACTCAGCCACTGTTCAGTTTCTCTCTCTCTCCCTTTGTTTATCATCAGACAAAAATTATAAACAATCTATGGCTAGCTAGCCGCCCCACGGTCCCTCCACCTTCCTGCAGCTGGGAGACCACTGCTGCAGGAGTGTGAGCTCCGCACCTGCACACACACAGTCAGCAAAGTTAAAGGGATAGTGCACCCAAAAATGAAAATTCAGCCATTATCTACTTACCCATATGCCGATGGAGGCTCAGGTGACGTTTTAGAGTCCTCACAACACTTGCGGAGATCCCAGGGGAGAAGGGGTAGCGACACAACTCCACCTAATGGGGGCTGACGGCGCCCCAGATTAAAACGTCCAAAAACACATAATTGAAACAACAGAATATCTCCATACTGCTCGTCCGTAGTGATCCAAGTGTCCTGAAGCCCCGACATAAAAAGTTGTTTGGAAAAATGTCATTTGAACTCTGTTTTTAGCCTCATTGTAGCCTGCAGCTCTAACTGCTTCTCTGTGCTCCGCGATCATGTGTGTGTGCGAGACCAGCAAAAACACGTGAACACACATGAAGGCGGTGCCCATGTCTTACGGTCTCGCACAAGCGCGCACACTAGAGTGCGGTGTACACAGAAGCAGTCAGAGCTACAGGCTACAATGAGGCTAAAAACAGAGTTCAAATGACATTTTTCCAAACAGCTTTTTATGTCAGGGCTTCAGGACACTTGGATCACTACGGACGAGCAGTATGGAGATATTTTGTGGTTTCAATTATGTGTTTTTGGACGTTTGAATCTGGGGCGCCGAAAGCCTCCATTAGGTGGAGTTGTGTTGCTACCCCCTCTCCCCTTGGATCTCCGGAAGTGTTGTGAGGACTCTAAAACTTCACCTGAGCCTCCCTCGGCATATGGGTGAGGAGATAATGGCTGAATTTTCATTTTTGGGTGCACTATTCCCTTAAGTCGAGTTACGGCTATAGCTCGACTAGGCCATTTAATTGGACTACTGGCCTTGTCCCAGTTTAAAAACACGGGAGGAGAATTGATTTATTGACCAAAGTCTGTCTGATTCTGCTACGATAGGTGGCAAAATGCCCCCTTTTAGATTGTTAGTATTGGATCTTTTCTGGTTGACCTGTTGTGTTTCACACATCAAACAACTTACAAAGTTAGCTACAGTTAGCTAGCGGCAAACTGGTACCGTGGTGGACAGCTTTATGGCTCTGTAAATTTTGTACATGCTGTACGCTTCACTTTTTGTACAGATGAGATGCGCGCTGGACGTAGATTTCGCCATGTTACTGGCTTCTTCTTCTGTTTCACATTTAATGCTATTTGACTTCCGGGTCAAAGCCTGGGGTGGAAACTGTGGAGCATGAGCAGAACATATAGGCTATAGTTTGGGTCCGATTGACTGTATTCGTGCAGAAGTAATTCGATCCCACTTGCGTTATCTGGGTGTGTTAGTCTGACTTTGAGAAATTTGTTTCGTACAATTTCAGTCGGACTTCCATGTTCACATGTATTTTAAAAGTCTGGTTTACACAATAAATCACTTTTCTCTAACGTCATGTAAACGTGCTGAGAGACAGGACAAACTGTTAGCATCACACGGCTAACGTTACTTAACGGTTACCAACAGGTTTAATGACAGAATCGAGTTGTTTCAGTGTCAGTGTGAGTTTTTCGGGAACATTTAACAGCTGTTGCTATGTTAGCTCATGCTAGCTAGGCGCAAGCTAACTGACCATTTACCAGGTGGAGGGCAGCTCCAGAGACGGATCTTCAACACTGTGTCTAAACTATGTAACAGCAGCAACAGTCAGCTGAGTAGGCGGTCCTTCAGTATGGCCCAGGACATGTTAGCGTACACACCGCTGAAAGAATGTGAGACCACTTCTGAATGTGGTCTGAGAGGTCGGATCTCAAGGCACATTGAGGACATTGGGTGCACTCACACCTGTACTTAGAGCTACCCACTGATGATGTGATCACCCAAGATGCATGTTAATACCAAGTGAAAAATGTGTCAACTATGATTGACTGGTGACCTTTCTCTAATGATTTTAGTGGCACCTAGTGCTTACATATTATACACTAGTAAATGTACATCTTTTGATAACTGATTTGTCTGATGGTATAAAGCATACATATTCTTTATTCACTCTTAAATTTGATTTGATTTCTATGCAGTGAAGTGTTCTTTATTTGCTCAAATGTACATTCAAATCAGTGGGCTTGACTATCTTGCCATATTTTTTATTATATTTTTTATACAAGACCTTTAAACTAAAATTCTGTGGCTTACAGTCGCAGTGTGGTATGCATGGTAGAGCGCAACATTTAACAGGCCATTACTGGAACACTTAGCAAATTTTAATCTGATCTAGGTGACATTTGTTAAGAACAAATTAACAGAAAGGTCAGGCATGTTGTTACTCTTTGGCTGCTTTGAATTAACCTTGCAAGCTAACTTACATTTGCACTCACAAGCCAGTATTTAATATCCAACCCTTAACCCGTGAGTGTTTCATATCTGTGGGAGTTCAGGGTGGAGGCGATGAAACCAACAGGCTGCAGACATTTATTAAAATAACGTCTGTGTTAAGATATCAGGAAACTCAAGGATAATTCCAGCTTCTTTTTACCCACAGGTCTGCTTCCTCCGTCGAATCTACTGAAGTCTGCGCCGTGCTGTAGTCTTCCCACAATGCAGTGCTCCACTAAGGCACAGAAAAATTGCCCTCAGCTCTCTCTGCTCCTGGGGCATCAAAGCAGCTGCTCTGCTGAGCCAGAACCAGACACCGTGCTGTTCTGACAGCGCCAGCCTTCGGCTCATCTCACCTGGTGTGTCCTTTCACTTATTGACTCACATCACAAGGTGGCAAAAAGTGCATGTGGCAGAAAGTGAGCCTTTGTCTGATCGATCTTATTCCCTTTTACTGACAAAAAAAAAAACGTCCTTTAAGTACAGAATCGCTTTTAGGGAGGTATTCTGCTTGGACTGTT
Source organism: Epinephelus moara (assembly GCF_006386435.1). Taxonomy (NCBI): domain Eukaryota; kingdom Metazoa; phylum Chordata; class Actinopteri; order Perciformes; family Serranidae; genus Epinephelus; species Epinephelus moara. The sequence continues at coordinate 9,865,788 of NC_065514.1, read as the reverse complement.
TGTTCAGCTTCACTTGGAAAATAATGGTTTTCAACAATCCAGGTCTCAGTGAAAATAATAAAGACACAAAATCACCTTTACCCTTATGCAGAGCTTTAAAAGTTTGTTTTGCTTTGTGACCCATCGCCATCACGCTCTTGGCATTTTCTTTTGAGAAAGTCTGCCAATCTGCCGATATCAAAGCTTTTCACTGTGCTGATGGATTCACCACGTTCTCTGTGTGTGGTTTGATATGCATTCATCATCCAGGGATGACTCAGTGGCTACACAAGGGACAAAACGATCTCAGTCATCATCAAGTGACTGGTTTAGGCTGGGGATGATTAAGTTTTTAGATATCATCCATCACCTTTGAGTTTAATAAGAGGTGTTTATGAAATGCCAATAAGTAAGGAAGATAAATAGAATTTGAAATGCTTTTCTGCTGCATTGTTACTGTTCTGCTTTAGTGTAACACTGTTTCTAAAAGTTTAATTTCCCAACAGAGATCATTATCAGCTTTTATACCCGTAAAATACTGTGAATTTTTGGAATCTAAAAACCTACGCAGTGTGGATAAAAGCCTTACTTTCCTCTCCAGGCCGTCTCCTTGTTCAGCGAAGCAAGACCTCTAATTAAGCTTGATAATTGAAGAGGGTCAAGACAACTTGTAGGGTTTGTCCTTGTTTATTTTTTTACGGACATAAATGCAAGTCAGCTTTTACTTTTTTTTTTTCCTTTTGACTTTAATTTAGCGAGGATCAATTCACTGAGTGATGACTGTTTTTTCCTCACAGCAGCACCTGCTTTTTACTCAGTCAGTTGTTCACATTGACACTTGGGAGCTGACAGAGGCACTGATAAGTGGCACCAGTTGAGTGGTTAAATGCTTTGTTTGAGGGCGCATCAACAGCAGGTACTGAGCACATCCTCGCAGCGCTGGGCAACAATTCAACATTATTGCTTATCGACTTACAAAGGAATTTTGTAGTGATGCTGTCAGTGCACAAAATGCTGTTGTCCAAATTAAGAGTTACAATCAAATCAAAAATTAACAAAACAATCTTTTATTATTTGAGTGGTCAGTCACATGAGTATTTCATAACAACAAAGTTTTATTCATTCATTCATTTTCTATAATCGGCATCACCAGACCATTTCACAAATGTTTCTGGAACTTTTCTGTTCACTTTTCGACGTCAAAAGGGCGTTGTCACCTGCTGCAGATGGAAATGCCTCTGGGCGCAATTCAATAGACCTACGACCAATCAAAGCAACAAAACGTGACATAGTGCTGAGCGTCAGACAAATGCAAACAGACTACAGCATGCAGGGGTGATCGGTAATGTAGCAAAGAACTTGTATATGTGAACGTGCTCACCTGGTGGAGCGGGCACCCCATGTGCAGGGGCTGTGTCCTTGCAGTAGCGGCTGCAGGTTCAGTTCTGGCCCGAGGCCCTTTGCTGCATGTCATCCCCCTCTCTCTTCCCCCTTTCACACCATAGCTGTCCCATCAAGTAAAGGCCAAAGCCCAAAGAAATATCTTTAAAAAAAAGAATATGAAATTAGTACTTCAACCGAATGCTCCACAGCAGCTGCAGCCATCTTGGTTGTTTTCAAAATGCCTCAAGGGCACTCCTGTTAACTAGGCTAGGTTTGTGCTTGCCATCAGTCTCCACAAGGGTATGCATGCCAAATATGACGCCATCACATATTTTATGTAATGCACCAAGGCTCTGCAAATTGTCAGCCATTGTATCTCACCCACCCTATATTAGATAGACAGTTGTGATTGGCCTGGCATAGTCTCGCCACCAGACAATCAGAGATCTCCGCCTTCTGATAGTCTGGGGACACTCCTTTCTAAAGTGTGTTTAACACACCGGCGAAAACGGCCGGCAACAAAGCAACGCCTCTTGCATTTTTGAAAAGGACACGCCCTCCCGGAAATGTGCGCTCCCCCTTTTCTCGTCCGCAAGGACACAAACACACAGAGAGCTTGAAAATGGATGCCGAGAGATTTAACTCCGTTTTATCAAACGTGTGCTCAGTCCACAAGATTGTGGAAATGAAGGACTTACAGCGACTTGAGCCATTTTGTACCGCTGCACGTGTTTCTAGTCGGACTATGTTTACAAGCACAAGAGTTCAGCGAGCCACCGAAGGACCGCCCTGCGGATTTACTATTGGTTCTGCAACGTAGGGAGTTTTTTTAAACTCTAAAATTGTATCCGCCCATCTAAACACAAAATCAGGGAGAAAGTCATCAGTCTTTAGTTAAGCAAAGCGTCTCTAAAGACTGACTTGTGAGTCTAGGCTTGGCACGTCTCAAACCGGTGGAAATCTGCCTGAACCGGAGGGGGGGCAAAAGCAAATAAACCATGAGCTCGCACGTTTGTTGGGTTCCCCGGCTAGATTAATATCGAAGTGCCTGAATACAGTTTTGCCAACTATTTTCAATGTAAACTAGCAAAAGAGTGCTTGAAAAGTCCCTAGACATTGGTAGATTGTGGTCATGTACTAATTTGCATATTCGTGACCTCATTATGTAAGTTTTTAAATATTTATGAGATGTAAAAAGAAGAAGTAAAAAAAGAAGTCAAGCTCAACTTAACTCACTCTAACTAGCCTTATCATTGGCTAATAGTTTTCAAGTTGCTATCATCTCATCATCATTAGGGCTGCAATGATTAGTCGACTAATTGATGACTAATCAACTATTAAAATAATCGGTGACTATTTTAGTAGTCGACATATCGGTTTGAGTCATTTTTCATAGAAAAGTACTATAAAAGTACCCCAAAATACTCTTATTGCAGCTTCTTATGTTCAAATATTGGCAGCTTTACACACTCTCCCATGACAGTGAACTAAAACCCTTTGGCGTGAGAGAGACAAAGGGGCAACTAGGGGCTGAGAGAATTGATGCGCTGCGTACAGCTCTACAATGAAATAAGATTTTTCTTGTTTTATATACTGTAAAACTTCAATTAATGGCCCGAGGCTGTTATTATTTGCTTAAATCACTATAATCAACAGCTTAATAAAATAAAATATTGCTCAGCAAAGATTGTGAAATACAATCAAGTTGTTTATTTATCGAGTATGAATATTACTTGTTCAAAAATTAGGCTTCAGATAGTATATCAATTATGAATCATTCATTTGATCTAGCTCCAACAGACAGCGCATCAGACAGAGAGTGAGTTACAACACTTGAGGATTACAGCATCTAACATACTGACACAACACCACTTTATCCTGTTAAAACCATACTCACGACTATGATTAATCTTTTGATCTGAGGACCCTTATGGACTAAAGGAACATTAATAAGTTCCAGGATAATCGAGGAATGAACATTGGACACAACCCAGTTTTATACATCTGAAGAACTTCTATTAAAAAACTGAACTGTTTGGCATCCAGACCAGGCATCTGATTGAGACAGGTGTTTAATGGTCAAAATGTGTAGCAACACATGACTAGTAGAAGGGACTGGGTGTTTAATTGAAGTTAAAAAAGTGGCAACATGTAGCGGCCATTGTTGATATTGTGGCAGGCGGTCACAAATAAATCGATGTATGAGACAAAATCACCTGTCGCTGTCGACAAAAGAGTCAACGACAGAAGATGACTCATGGACTTTCACGGGGCAGCTCTGGTATGCAGGTTGTTGTGTAGACTGTGGAATCAGACACTAGAATAAAGTCACTAATGTACATGCTGAAGGCTGAGAGAACACGAAACCTAAACAGTCAAGTTAAAACATATTAGATAAAAGGAGAAGGTGTGCAGATCAGTGATTGGTTGTTTGGTACACACATTCACATCTCATTCACGTGTCTGTCTGGCAGATGATTGGTTGACTGAACGTGCTGCTGCTCTCCCCCGCTCGCTGAACACAGTCTGTCCACATGAGAGCACATTCACTGAGAAATATTGACTCTCTTTGTGGGAAGGGAGCACAAATTAATTTTGCTTAGCCACTTACTGGTGCGACTGGGCACTCGCATGTGCAGAGTTTCATCTGTTGTAAGTCCAAACAGTGGAGCACAGTCCATTACATCCAACGTCAGATCTTTTATGTGGCATATCCTGAAAATTGGACACCACTGATCTCGCTCAGCCTCGCTTACCAGTGTAAATTAAGATTGTTCCTGTTAGCTCTGGGGGCTCAAACCAGCTACGTTCCTGGCACTAACCTGCCACCTCTGATCCTAACCCTGCTGAGAGCAACATGCTTATGCCTCATGCTCTCTTTTCTTCATGAACAATGGAGGGAAATTGGGTTTCGCTTGCTGCACTAGCTCTAGGCCTTCACATTAGTCAACCAAATAATTAACTCAGAGCTCCACAGTGTACCAGAACATTGTGGTGTATCCATCCTATAATTGAAATTCACTCATAGAGGCTACATTTACTGCAAATCAATGTTTCACTTCTGTAGAACATTTCCTTTTCCTGGTGTACACATAATGTACCTCAAACCCTACGTGCTGCTCTGGGGATTTGTAGTCAGCACTACTTTTTTGCCTACGTTTTTGAAATTGAATCTAAATATTGTGGTTCCAGTGCAGCAAACAAGGAAAAGTATGTTAAAATATTTTTAAATATACTGGATTAAAGAGCTTTAAAGACATGATTCTGCCATTCACTGCTAAAACCTGAGGGAACGGCTATAAACGTTCTAGCAGGAAATGTACGTATTATTTGGATAAACCGTTGTTTATAATACAACATCACAAAGGAAACCTGTCCACAGAGAGTCATGGACAACAGCGAGGGCTCATAAACCTGATTGTTATACTGCTACCTTTTTCAGTTATTGTGTGTACTTAGGAGGATTAGCTTTAAAGCAAGCAGTCTTTTATTATGGCCATTAAGCAGCGAATGAATTATTTGCAAATGCCAGGAAGTGACTCTCGAAGCTAGAAACCAATCAAGGTCTTATGAAAATAAATGTCATATACAAATTGAAAAGTGTAACCATACGCTGTTTATGTTAGCTTGGTAAGGTCTGAAACAACAATTAGTGAGTAACTTGAGTCTTTATGCAAGTGAATGTCAGCAAAATGTTAAAGTTTCCCAGACTGGCTTATCTGTATTTAAATCAGTCGGTGGTGATAGCACACTAGACGGCAAGTTCTTATTTCTAGAAAAAAATGACACACTTACAATGTCTTTTTTTAAAAATCTACCACTTCTACCAATTTTCACTGGAAAAATACCCAGATTTATTTTGACTGCAGCAGACCAGTTTGAACTGATTCTACCCTCCCAGAACAATCAAAAGTTGTCTTTTCCGCTGCAAGACGAGGGTGTTTGCTGGAGTGAAATGCAAATAAGCTGCTGAGTGTGAGTCCTTCTATGTGATTAAAAAAACTCCAACTGTTAAAGATCAGAAAGTTTTAGCAGCAAATGGTATTGTAATATTCCAAGTCTCACCTGCTTTTTTTGTATTATTACTTTTATAAATTGGATTTTCACACATTAAAAAAATAATACATTGATAATCTCAAATGTTTTCAAAGCCTCTGAAAACTTAAAATCTGTTGTATTTCCCAATGCCTTGAAATATTCATGACTAAAAAAGAAACCTCTAAGACTGACCTTGACTAAAACAACCCACCGAGTGTCATCAGATTCTGTTTCAAATGCTACTTAATCCTGATTTGTGTGCAGAAGTAGTTTTCCATCCCAGCCAAGACCATTTCAAACTAGTGAGGAAAGCAAACAGGGGATAGAAAGGAAAACAGAGATCTCTCATGTGAAATAACCAAAACTTTTGTAACTTGGACAGCAAATAGTGTGTTCATGTGAGGTCCCATTGCTCCCAGTAGGAAGCTGTTAAACGTTCACACACTCATGTTGGCATACAATGTTAATACAAGTGATTTTTCCCAGCAGATTATGCATAAAGACAGCTTTTGCCATGACAAAGTAGAGCTCCTTTCCCACTGGACAGAAAACCCACAATAGCCACTAACATCTGGCTTTTGTATTGAATGGGAAGGGTTACAATTGGCATCACACCCGGCTCAAATGACTCCGCCGTTGTCACTTGTAGTTATCGACTGAACAACTAACTATACCATCTACCATCATAATCTCAGCCCTAGCAGCACTCGAACATTGATCCAAATTTAGTCAGCAACAACCCGTCTCACTCTTAAGTCGTCAAAATCCAGCGCTTGGGAGTGACTTGTGGCATTAGACACAGATGAAAAAGCCAACCTTTGACGTTGGCATGATTCGTGGCTGGTTGCCGTTATAGTTTGACGGTGCCTGGCGGCGTCAGGGGGAAACGTGACGGGACAAGAATGAAAGTTTTGGCAGTGCAAGTCCGACTGGGCTGAGCAGGATGGGTCCAACAAATACCAACTTTCACCAGGGAGAGTGGTGTTTGCATCCCGTAAGATTCTAAAGCCAAACCATGTTCTTTTTTCCTAAACCCAACCATGTGCGTATGTTGCTGAAGGTGAAAACGGAAGTATATTTTGAAAGAAGACAATGCATGTAACAGGCAGAACTTGACTTGGTGTCCCAGAACGTCAACAACCAACACACAGGGTACCTTGCACGTCGTGTCTGGATGCTAAAAGTCCATGACCAAACGTCGATATGTGACGAGGTCGGAGTGAGAATGTGTTGTCAGCAATGAGTTTGAGAGAGAGACTTAAAACGAAGAAGTAACCACGAATCCTTTTCACAGGCCTCCATGCTGCTTGACTATTGACTGACCTGTTTTCCAGCCTGTTTGGGACATTGGGCATGAAACACCAGTAAAAAAAAGAAAACAAAAAGACACACACAGCTCTAGTGTACTGGCAACAGGGAAAGGATTCTAGGCTAATTTTGGTGGAATCTGAAGTCTATCGTATATGATGACTTTCTCAAATTCCAGCAGTTTCCCTTTATATTAAAATAATGAGGTTATTGTATAGTTTTTAGTGATTATGTTGCATTACATCATGGTATTGATGTACATAGATGGGAATTAGGGTTGGGGGATACGACCCGTGTGACGATAGAAATTCACCCTAGGATGGTGAAGGCATAACTCACCCATGTCTGCCTGTCTCTGGTTTGGGTTATCCTTATATTCTTACCCTAACCCTAATCAGTCTCTCTAAACATGCCCAGTCCAACCAAGGAATAGGGCTGGATGTCATTTCAAAAGTTACGATACCAGTACCAACACCAGTTCCCTTAAAGTGATACCAATACTTAATTCAATACCCTGGTTTTGTACATCATTTAATTTCCATCATGTGAATGGAAACATTGAGTTGCGTAAATGCCATCAGATGCCAGAGTTTTGTAGCATGTCTGCCATCTCCCTCAAATACATCACGCTTGACTTCGCCACAACACAGACTGCTGCTGTGGTGGGCCAATCACACATTACATTAAATTGAAGACCGCCTGCAGTGATTGGCTGTGAGCAACACCATTGTAAAAGTCTTTTTTTTCATGATCTGGATACAAATAAGATTGGATGTTGGTATCGATTGACTGGAAAAGTTTTGATACTATTTGGTTCTGGGTTATTCAGTCGATACTTAATGGTATTGACCATTACCCAGTCCCACCAATGGACGCAACAAGTACTACCTAATCAGAGGGAGAATAGAGTGTGCCAGGGCTGACATCAAAACCCGGAAGTTTAGCATTGCGCTGGTTCCCGGAAGAGAAAGTGAATGTAATTTTTGCATTGCGTTTTGGATTATGTCAGAAAATAAGCTCTGTGGCTAACACAAGTTTATGATACTTACAGGTTTTGTTCAGCGAGATAATCTTCACATATGAACACCTTTCATACCGCATTTGAAGCTTAAATGCGATCGCCAGAAGTAAAAAGCTAACGTTAGGCTTTAACGGACTACATGACTACTCCACGGTCGCATGACTCTTGACGTCACCGCCACTAAGCTTTCAACTAATTTCGGCCACTTTATTTTAAAAACATTGTATAATGGGGAAATCGGACTGTTTAAGCTAAATAAGAAGCTGTAATGGCGGACTGCCAGCACTCTCGCCTGTTCGGGGGTGATGACGTTTAATGTCCCCGACAGGGTTTGTAGTCGTATTGAGCAAGTTGTTAGCAACCGCCTTTTTTACGACACGTAAAAGCTTCAAAATTCACAAGTAGGGTATTTACTGACGTGTTTTATGTCGTAGAACAAAACCTGAAACTCGCTTAAGCTTTTGTTAACCACAGACCTTATTTGAGGCATTTTACCAAAATCCCATTCAAAAACGTATTGACTTTTAGACGAGAGAACCGGAAGTGCTAAAAGCGCTAACGGAGTTCCGGGTTTACTGGCACACTCTATAGGGTGGGTCATGCCTTCACCATCCTGGGGAAGAAACACTGACATTCAGGGCAGGTTATGTAGCAAATCTGGGTTAGAGTCTTGCATGATTTTGCAATTCCCTACGTGATCTTGCGATTCTTGGGTGATCTCGTGATTATTTTGTGATCTTGCGAATCCAGCTGCCTCACAAGGTAACATGTTGAGGGCAGATATGAAGGAGGAGAGTGAAGCTGTGAATACAAAAACATGCAAAATGGAAATAACCACCAAATCATTTCTTAATTGAGTTTACAGAACAATCAACTACTGTATCATGATATATAAACTATTAAAGTGATATAAAATCACATATACTGTGGCTCAACCCTAATATGGATGCCCAAATATTAAACTTAAATCAACACGTCCTTTGACAAACTTTAATGTCAGCATCATAGGAAGTAGTAATTAATAAAGTTATTGTTTCATTGGATTTATTAGATCTAAAGTAACACCTGCAGACATTTAGTGATTGTTAGAGCTTTAAAAATAGTTAGCAGGTTTTTCTTGGCAACAGCAGCTTCTCTCTCCTCACTCTGCTCCTTTTACACAACCTAAACCAGAGGCAATCTGTGATGGCGCACAGATATACAGCTTGATTCTGCTCTTTTGACACTGAGTGGGCAGCTGACTTCATTGACTGATAAAATACTTGTCTTACATCTGAACCAGCTTCCAATTAAACTAATGGTATTAGTACGGCAGCACCAGACAACCCCCATCTCAAGAAAATGATCGGAGGTAATGTCATAGTCATCTTTTTTAATCCTCCGCAACTCCATTTGTTTAGACTTTTATATCACTTTGACATCAGCGATTATGGGGTGGGACAAACACATATTTCTTGTTGTCTGTGGCTGTGGGGTAGAGTTTTGCTGAGAGCAAACAAAGAAAGCAGTAATGAGTGTGTATGAGAGCAGCCCGGGCGCGGGCACTTCAGCAGCTCATTTCAAAGGCAAACACTCGTGGCATTCAAACGACAAAACAGCAGTTCACACTGACAGGTAACATTTTTTGTTTTTTAGTACGAGTACATGGTGTGAATTTATCAGCTGTGCAGCTTTCTTCTTAGCACAATCTGTAGCTGTCAACCCAGCCGTGATTGGTTGTTTTTGAAGTGATATTTTTCCGTGAAGACGTTTATTTCATCCTGGGAGTCCTTTTCTTAGCTTTCTATACAGGAAGTGACACAATGACAGCTTGATTATTACCTTTATAGAGGGAGGGTGCATAAGAGCGGAGGTACGATGCGCTATATAGATTGGGATCTTTCTTTTGTTCATTGACCCTTGACAGAAATAATTCAAGGGCTGACAGTTTGATGTGACAATTAGTTGGTGTATTTTCTGAAAAATGACTTCCCATGTAGTCCATGGAGTTTCATTATGAGTTAAGCATGCTTAAAAGAAACTTTGACTTTCAGAGTTATCTATAACACCAGTCCTAGTTGATTTGATGACACTCGTGGTTACTGTCGTAACAGCATGTGCAGTGAAATAACCTTAATGCTGCATTGACACTATGAGCGACAGCATCAGGCTACAAGTCATTTTCAATGGAGCTGGTTAAAGCTACAAACTGATGCCTGACACTTGTCGCTGTGGACGCCTATAACACGGTCATTGCGCTACATATTAATTGAGCTGGTCTTAACTTGTTTCAGCATTTGAATGATGCCAATTTATTCAACCTTTATTTAACCAGCAATAGTCTCAATGAGATTCAAAATCTCTGTTTCAAGGGAGTTCTGACCAAGACAGCAGCATGAAGAATTTCACATAAAAGACCAAAAGCACAACAGCAAAAAGTTTAAACCAGTGGTTCCTAACTGGTCCAGCCATGAGGTCCAGATTTCTCCTTAGCTATTAGTTTAAGGTCCACACTGTGTAATACATTCGGCGTCACACTTGGGATTGGCCATGTTGTCGAGCTAGTTTGCTGTCTGTTATTCACTCACTCTACAGCAGGAAACAGTACTTCAAAATAAAAGGTCTGTACTGGAAATTTGGTTTAAACAAACAGCATAAAAATTCATAAATAAAAACAACCAACAGACTTAAAACAGATGCAATTTACAACAGCCAGTTGAATGAGCAGTACCCGGACAGATGCATTCAGTGGTCAAAAGGTTGTCAAGCCTGTTTTTAAAATCTCTCCTGCTAGAATCTAGTTTAAGGTGACTCCAAGATGAGGGAGCCAAAACTTCAAAAGCACTTTCACCAAAGATAGTGTGGGTTCGGGGAATCATATATTGTAAAACGTCAATTAGTAGCCCGAACTATTATTTGCTTAAATCACTGAACTCAACAGGCTTATATATGGGACAGGCCTTTAATCCCTTTTCAACAAAACTTTTGCTCAGTAAAAACGGGAAACACTATCATTTTTTTTATTCAAACCAGTATAAATATCACTTGTCTAAGAATTCAGCTTTGAATAACATATCAAATATGAATCATTCATTTAATCTAGCTCCAACAAACAACACATCAGAGAGGGAGATTTACGGCACCCAGCATACAGACACAACACCACTTCATCCTGTTAAAACAATATTCATAACTTTCATTTTTATGAAAAACACATTCTTTGATCCATGGATCTTTATGAACGACATAACGATATGAATTACTAACAGGGTAATTGAGGAATGGACACAAATTCTGACTTTATGACAGCTTCAGAGGAAAGGAGTCGCTTGTTCTTTCGTCATGGCGCTGAATCTCAATGAATCACTGTCTTCTCTGGTGCTCATGACTTCAGTAGAATGAACTGAATGATTGTGTTGTGGAGAATCTAATCAAGCTAACAATGTGTAGCATCTCCATATCGACAAAAGTTTATAGATTTATATTTGTACGTGCAATTTTTAACAGCTAACTAATGTTAGCTCCAGTGGGTAGCCAACAACCTGTTTTTTTACATGCAGAGAAAAATGAACTGCTTGGTAATCATACCAGGCCTTTATTTGTCAAAATGTGTAGCCACACTGGGTTAGTAAAAAGGACTGGGCGTTTAATCAGGACTAGGCATTTTATTGAAGTTTTACTATACATGAGTTGTCCACATGACTGAGGGTTGCAGCTACCGATAGTTTCAGGAGTTAGTAGAAAACATAAATAAGGAGGCAGATCATGTAATATGGATTTATAAAGGTTTACCAGTGTCCCATTCTACAGTTGTATGGAGAAGACAAACCATCTTTCTCGTACAAACTGCAATGATGTATATGTGTATGAATCAGTGACAAATCGCAGCGCATGGTCCACGGAATCTACAGGCAAGATGTATTTGCATGCATATATCGAATGGCATATAATCAATTAGTTGACCAATCATGTTTTTGTTTCTAGCTGGGGTTCTGTGTTATTTAGCCGAGTTAGCTGAGGCTATGTTAGCTTTACTGTATGTGCATTGCGATGCACACAGTGATGTAATGGAGCGGCAAAATGTGTCAAAATGAGGCTCAGAAATTGATCAAAAGCTTTGACCACAAACAAACTTTAGATGACATTTAGTCAAGGTGCTTTATGGCAAGCAACAGACACACACAAGCCTGCGATGACATAACTACGTTAACGAGCTTCTGAGAAACACTTGGTGGTAATGAAGCAGGTCAGGCTGTTGCGTTGTCGCCTGTAGTGTGAACACAGCATAACACTCTCTGGGCAGCTACTGTGTCAGAAATACAACACAAGGGCAGCTGCTGTGTCTGTTTACAGTGCAACATGACAAAATAACATAATTTTAGCAAGGAAAGCTACAAATCTGCTGTTAAAAAAAGTTGAAAATGGCCGATGCCTTGTATTAGAGATACATTATTAATAACACAAAAACATAGCATTAACTGCTTGACAGTAAAGCCAGGAGTGAACAGTAAACAGTGAGGCTGTTATCAATGAGATAAAATAAGGAACAGTAACAGTGGATTATGAACTGAAGCTTGTGAAGGCAATTTGTATGGCGGACCCCGCCACTAACATTGAAAGCCTGTTAATCAGAGAGGTAATGACAGAATGTAGAAATATTCAGTGGCTGATTCTAAATACTCTCAAAAAGGGGTTTGATTTCATAAGAATCTGAAGGACTATAAATCAAAGAAAAGTTCACAAGTCATCTCTAAGTCAAACTCTCCTGGAATGTAAAGTCGGCCCATTATCTTCAGTAATTTGCTCACGCACACCTCAAAGCACGATCACTGACAGAAACTGAACACGCTCGTTTTACCTGGAGGCCAAAGCACGCGCTCAATTAAAAGTTGACAATCTGTACTTTTCTCTTCAGTGGAAACTTTTAGTGTGACATGCAAGTTAGATGAGTTTACAACTCTCATGCATTTTGAAGTTAAAACCCAGAAATGTTTCCCCCCCTGAAACCCACACTCGTTTAATCATCACTCATGCCAACCAGTGCGGTGACGAAAATTCATCAACAGAAGGTTAAGTGACAGAAATTGCAATTATGAGTCAGTTAAGCTGTTTAACAAGCAGCAGAGGCAAACATTCACTTGTTTCAACTCCTCAAATATTAGGATTTGCTAATTTTCTTTGTTTTATATTGTAGATTTGGATTTGAACTGTTAGTTGGATAAAAAAAGCAATTCAGTGTATTGGAAATGATGTTTTTCACTTTATTTCTCAGCAAGCGAAATAACAAAAAGACATAATTGAGGATACGTGGAATCAAACATCTTGCAGCGTCACAACGACAAGAAAATTGTAAATGAAAAGCACACATGACCAGTTTCCAGCTGCACAACAGTGACATTTTCATATCGTGTTCCGCTGTGATGAAGGCGTGTATGTTTCATTTAACCTTGCAGACATAATTATTTTTGTGTTTTTCCATCTTCGAGTGGACTTGAGCAGGTATTTTATTTTGCATGACGGAAAGAATGAGGATGGCAATTAGCGCTTGTTGCTGAGGATAAGCCGTGACTATTATCTCCTGCCAAGTGTAAAATTAGTGTGATTATCAGCAATATTACCATAGAAATATGGTAGGACGTGGATAATTTAAAGATTGAAACCTAAATGGAAGTTTTTCAATCAGTCCATCTGCACATCCAGCATTCAGTCGGAGAAGCGAGAATTCACAACATGTCAGCGAAGTTAATTACTTCACCGAATGCCTCCCAGCAGAGTGTGGAATAATAGCATCAGGGGAGAGAATGACTTTTCTTCTGTTGTATTGGTTTTATAGTACAGCAGAATCTTTCTTAACCCCTATTTCACTTTAATTAGGCATTTGCCCAAGAGACTTACTTTTTGAAAAACATCTGTGCTCTTGTTATCCCAAGGGCAGTAACCTTGCAGTAAGCGTTCCTTATTCTCCCATTGATTACAAAGCGTGTTCATTCAGAATTGATGACCTTATTATAATGGGTGGTTTTACTCCGTCCTTGGGAATGCACTCGTAGAAAAAACATATCTGAGACCAATTTCTCACAGCGCATGTTGACATTACGAAGCACTTTGGGGGGAGGGTTTACTCTTGACAAATATGTATGACTGATATCAAACTGCTGTCCTTATAACTTTGGACTTCTTCATAGCTGGAAATGGAGACTAATTTTTTACTACAAGGAAAATATGTACATTAATATTAATAGAAACAGGAACATATACAGATTTATATGATTAAAAGTGAAACATATATTTGTGTGTGCTGTATTTATGGAGTTTGCAGCAGTGGTTGCAGTAATGTTTACAGCGATGACAATGTAATGGAATAAAAGCTGATCAATATGAAAAAATATGTCAAAAAAATGTTCGTTTATGAGGCAGGTTTTCTTATTAGGAATCAGAGGTGTGGACTCAAGTCAGACTTGAGGCAAAAATTTGACAGTTTCAGATTTCACAAAATCTGAAAAGATTTGCAGCTTGACTTGGACTTTAACACCAGCGACTCATGACTTCAATTGGACTTAAGGTTTTGGCTTGGAAAATAACTGATACCTTTCCCCAAGACCAAAGATTAAAAATATAAAGTATAAGTGTGCCACACATCAATTAATTTCCCTTGATTTCCTCAATCATTATTGGAATAGCAGGAAACAACAGCTTAAGGGTGCTTTCACACCTGCAATGTTTGGTTCGGTTCAATCCAACTCAAGTTTGTTTGCCCACAAAGTGCGGTTTGTTTGAGCAGGTGTGAACACAGCAATCACACTCAAAACAACCAGACTGAGACCTTCTTGAAGAGGTGGTCTCGGTCCGGTTACAAACGAACTCTGGTGCGGTTCATTTGTGGTGAGAACATGTTCCGACCTGGATCTGAACCAACTGCAGTCACATGACACATTGTTTGGGTTAAACATGAGCATGTTACAGTCCTGGAGGATTATTAATGTGCACCTCCTCCTGTACTGCCTTAATATGCACATTCAGCACATCCAATGCATCAAAACATTGTTTTCTAGTTGGAGCCGCGCCTCGTTTTCAAACTGTATGGTTTGACTAAAATGAACAATGACAGCAATATAGTCCACGATGAGCAGCGCTAAAATCAACCTGCGTAGTTGTCCCTCCATTGTGACATTAGAAAGTGTCACATTTATCTTGCAAGTGTACTCTTCTTCAACGTCTTCCTGGATTTTTCCCACATGGAAATTCTGACCAATCAAGAGCAGCTTTCTCTTGCAGTTCATTTTATCTGGTCCTCATATAAATGCTGCCGTGAGAACACGAACCAACCAAGGCAATAATGCAGCTTTGTGACAAAATAAGTCCCTGATTCAGACCAAAGCAAGACAACTCTAGGTCTGAAAGCAGCCTAAGTGACAGGAAACACCTTTTAATGTGTATTGGAAAGCTTGTAGGTGTGTCAGCTGATACTGCTTGTTTGTGAGGCACTATAAATTGTCATGATGTATCAGTTCTTTGACTTTCTCCCGGGTAAACCCTCAATCCTATCCTATGTGTTGAGTCTCTTTATTCCACAACAACAACGTCATGTAACTTAGCTCCATTGGACGTAACAACTTCAAACAAACTTGTTTTAACAAGTACAAATATTTAAAAAAAAAAAAAAAAAAAGTGATTTTTAAATTCTGTTGTTAAAATGGTGTTAAGTTTGGTGAAGAGGGCATTCAACTTTTTGAGGACTCGAAACTCAAAGTTTAGGACTTGTGACTTCACTTGTCTCGTCATGTCTTGAGCACAAAGACTTGAGACTTCCTTGTGACTTGCAAACCAATGACTTGGTCCCACCTCTGTTAGGAACTCCTTTTGTTTATGTTTGGATGAGGAATTTTGTTTTTAAATATTGGCGTATTGTTATACTTTTTAATGTCACATTTAGATTTATTTGTACATTGTTGATTGTATAAGCAGATTTTGACTTTAGTTGATTAGTTTTTTATGTTTTGTGTATTTTTGTGTCATGTAAAATGATAAAAGACATTTCTGGGATGAACAAATGCAATCCCTGAATCAGGGTTTACATTATATCAACTGAAAATGCAATACTGTAAAACATTTAAGAATTCACGTACAGGGACGTTTTGCTTCTTTGCATGATATGTTTGTAAATCTCTTTTGTCTCTCGCTGCCTCCTTCATCTATTTTTCCCATGTAAATCATAGTCTAAAGCCCAGCAGGGTAGCACTGTATGCAATGAATTTTTTGTTTTAATAAATAAACATGCAGCATTTGTACCATGCACAGCCTCGGGTTACTCCACTTCACTAACTTACAGGATCATCACATTACATTGTTGATCAGACAGTGGAACAAAAGGTGTTCGCAGCCATCGATCTGACTCTCCTACGCCAGAGAAGTAACATGGATCCTCAAACTGATTGGTATTCCCCTTTGCTCATTTTGAGTGTTTTGCATACACAAATACTTTCAAAATCAATAGAACTTTGTTGATCCGAACCCTCTTTGAAAAACGGGGCTATTTTGGGAGAACGTAGGCGTTCAGCGGCATGGGAATGAATCGGCAAAGTTTATTTTCAAACTATTTAAGAAATAGATATACATGGTGAGAAAGTGTAGCCTTCAGGTTGTGGTACTCCTTCTGTTTGCAAAACATTTCCCGAGAAGCCTCGGAAAGGAAATTGATGGTTTTAAAGATTATGGTTTTCAGTTTTGTCAGCCTCGGATGACACAGCTTCTTTTTCATCCGCCTCCCTCCATCTCATTTGGATTGTGATCATGACTGGGTGCGATTATCATGGATCACTTCTGGAGATGGACTGAATTCACAGTAGTTTAACTGTGTCAGCAGGTAAGCCCTGTAACTGGCATATTAGAAATAGACAGTTGGTTCCTATCGGGTGAGACATGCAGAGCCTAACAAAGCCAATATGCACTTGTAACCACTTTTCATTTAACTAGCGATAATATTCTAAGTGAGTCTATTTATATTAACACTGATGTTATATGCCTGTACAAACTAAAGAGGGCTTTGTGGAGAAGTGAAATATAACCCTCATTACCACTTTTACCATGACGACTGACTCTCCTTCCTCACACTACAATGAGCCTCTCCAGGCAGTTACTGTGCTTTCTGTGGTGCCTGACAAAACCTCTTTGTTGTTCCAGAAATCACCATGAAGCTCTCACAGCCTATCAAGTAGCTCAAGAATTAAAAAAACACATTATCAAAAAGATTATTTAGCCTATAATTTTCACATCATGAATTTGAAATTATAAGTTTCTCGCATGAGCCCCGCCACCTGACGGAGAGACACTCACACACACATAAATCAAATGAAGACGCTAACAAATTGAATAGCTCATGAATACCTACGCTACCAGTTGGGTTGAGTGGGCATTTTCACGCTTCCTTAGTAATTATGGCACTAAACCTGGCAAATGTGTCTATTTAATTATAGCACTGTCAGACAATAACAAGAGAACAGCGAGGAGGATTGGCTGCTGCTTCTACTGTACAAAAAGAATACTTAAGACAAGGTAACTAATCCCTAATAATGACCGTTAATATTTAGCCGCATTTGTCAAAATAGTTGGCGCTTTAGTGGTGACAGAACCACATTTGTGAGATTGTGTTGCATCTCCAGGGTAGTTAGAGAGGTAAAATAGCCTGTAATTGGGGCATAATGCTCAACTGAAACAATTTTGATGAGGTCCATTCCAGTCTGGGCCAGTTAACCTTCAGGAGATAAAACCTCACACTGTCTGCTGTGTAAGAATCTGATGGCTCGCCTTCTGATCTGGTGTGACCAATGAACTTCTGCACTGTGTTGGTTAGATAACACAGATGCCACGACACCTGGATCTCTTTATAGATTATCTCCACACAGGGACACAGAACCTGCATGTCAATCACGCTGTCTGCTCCGGCTCCTCTCCCACAGGGGAATTGTACAGAGAGGACGTGGCAAGATATTAACCGTAGAATAAAATCAATTATACAGTAAGACACCTGATGAACACACAGGGAAACAGAACCTGCATGTCAATCACTCTGCCTGCTCCAGCTCCCACACATTGAAGATATAAAACTGAAGTTTGCTTCATTTGCTGCAACTTTAAAGGGTAACTTTGGTATTTTTCAACCTGGACTCCTTTTCCCACATGTTTTTGTGTCTAAGTGACTAATGGGAGCAACAACTTTTGAAAGTGGTCTAGTATTGAGCGAGAGGGCAGCAGTCTGCAGCAGCAAAACAGGTGGCAATGTAATCAATTGGGGCAATTGCACACCCTCAATATATGTCCACTTAAAGTGCTTGTATTTGCCACGGACAGGTTCAGATTATTATTCTAAGTGTCCAACAAAATTATGGAAAGTTTATGCTCATGTGTTTGTGTCCACTTCCTGTTTTATATTGAAGTGTGTTCTCATTGGGTCTCATTCATGAAAAGTGAGTAAATCTGTGTGTAGATTTGCACATAAAAGCCCACGCTACTAAAAACCTACTCCGGATTCAGGAACGCCACGGGAAACTCAGATTTGATCGTAAACACGTGTGTATGATCATGAATGCCAATCCATCGTAAAGTGACAGCGCGCTCCCGGTAATCAGCAATTAGCATAAATCCCCGCCCATGAATAGCCAATGACCACCATATAAGGAGGTGTAGGTGCATCCAGTCGACCTGTCAGTCATGGCGCAAACAAAGAAAGCGAAGCGGAGATCGAAATAATTTTGGGTGAAGTGGACTGAAGAAAAACATTTTATTTTCTTCAGTTAGTAGTAGTGTGACAGGGACAGGCAAAGCCAAGGCCTGGAGGGAGATAACAGATGCTGTTAATGTTGTCTCCGTGGTACAAAGAACCATGTCAGAGGTGAAGTGTAAATGGTTTGATATGAAACTGGAGGCAAAGAAACGCATAAGCACACACACAAAAAAATACAGCGGTCACCAAACAATCATTTGTGGGATTTTGAATGAAGTGGGAACGGGAAACCAGAGATGTTTTGTGCGTAATGGATAAACTCTAAATCAGTGATGGCTGTCGGAATGTAGAGCTATTAAACATTTATTTTAACAAATGATATGGATAACATATAGCCTACAGCAGCTTGTATGCATCGTCTTCAAATTATTTGAATCTTAATAGCCTAAAGCTCTGTTTAATACAACGTAAATTAAACATTTTTTCAAATCAGATTTATTCATTCAAATGATCAAAAAGCCACAAAAAAACAACAACAAAAAAAACATGTCTCAAATAATTGGCATGTGCTCCTTCGTGGCTCCCCCACCTGCTGCTCCTGCTGCTCCTGCTGAACCCAGGCACCGAGGCCGAAGAGGCTGTGATCCGGCTGTCCTTACGGATATTTTTATTATCATCATTCAACATGTAGAAAGAACATGTAATCTACTGAGTCGATTTACATAGATAATTCACAATCATGAACCTAATCTGGATCTTAAACCTGCTAATTGCCAACTACTGTAACTAAATGTGTTATATTTTAAATATTTTGTCATGTTTAGATTACGTGTTTCAAAGGCATCTGTGTATTGTGTACATAACAGAGCGCAATACGAGTTAAAATTGTAATTTCAAAAAGTGACAAGCAATATTTATGTGCTTTACTAAATTTACACAAGCACTACGAGTGGTCAGGAGCAGGAGTAGATTTTGTGAGTAGCTACGAAAAGATCGGAGCGGACATGCACGTAAATTTCCGTCTGCGAACAGTTTACACACAAATTCCTTCTGCTCACGTTTCATGAATGAGACCCAATGTGTTTCGTGTTTCTTTACTTCCTGAGTTTTCCGCCTTTGTTAATTACCTCATGTGTTTCACCTGTGCCTTGTTCCACTCACCTCCAAGTAGTTAGCAATCAGCCCTTGTGTATTTTAAGCTCAATGTTTCCCCTGTTCAGTTGCCAGAATTGTCACTCTAGTGTGTTCGTGCTCTCCATCCTTTTTCCTCGTGTTTGATTTCTTGGTTTCTGACTCTGCTTGGATTTATGGACTACTGGCTTTTGTGTGATTTCCCTGAATGGCCTTTTCTGCCTTTGCTGGCTGCCTTCATGTGTACGACCCCCGACCTCGTAAGTAAAGATTTGCGTTTGATAAACTGTTCTTGGTGTTTTGTGTTTTCCTCTCCAAATGAGTCCTAGTTCATTATAGTGAGACCTGTGTTTTTGTGGACTTTTAATGAAGTGTGTTTTACGATGATAAAATTACTGTTTATTTAAATGGAGTCTGGTGGGTTTGGTGATGGCAATTTCAAGACTATTTCTATCTCACTCTTTAACAAAAAGGTCTATCTCTGTCTGCCTCTCATACTTAGAATAACAGTTGGAGTCTATAAGTGGCAAAAACAAGAACTTTTGGTGGACGTACATTGATGCACAATTGCCCCAAGTGGTTACATTGCAGCCTGTTTTGTTGCTGCCAGCTGCAGAGGTCTCAGTCAATACTGGAAACAATTTCAAAAACAGTTGTTGCCATTAGTTACTCGGACAAAAAAACATGAGAAAATGCGGTCCAGCTTGAAAAACACCAAAGTTACCCTTTAAAGGGTAACAGCAAAGACAACTATTTTTAAGTACCAGATTCTTAAAATCAATATATCGACAGGTTGTGACATACGTTATAACACTGTGGGAAACAAAAATATTAACAAAATTGATGATGATAATAAACGGGCCAAAAGAAATGACCACCACTTCTCCCACAGAAGGAGAGTTTGTCCCTGCAGTCATAAATAAGCTGTAACCAGATAGATTTTGTGTGATTATAATAACAAGAAATTAAGATACATATGTCACCATTACACTAGTCAAGTCAAATCTGTGATTATTTGAAAATGTTACATTTATTTGCAATTGAAATCGAGGTCATCATCATCACAGGCGTTGAATGGATCATTAATAATATATATTCTTTTAAAAACAGGTTTCAGTGCAGAGCTGAAGTTGACCTCGCTCTAGCAAATTCACTAACCTCTTACTGCTGCCACAATTCTCTATCCAACCCTCAATCTTTAAAATGTGCATTTAATACATTTTGTGGAAAAGCACATCCCACACTAAATTCTGTTTTGAGGAACATTTACAGTGAAGGTATTTGCAAAGGTTTCACTGCCATTGCTCTTGTTTTCCGCTGCCGGCTGCTAAAGAATGATTAGTAATTCTAGTCATGCTGTTATCATCCCTCTGTGGAGGGAAATGTTGGTCTGTGGCCTATGTTGTTGTTTGGTGTAACATTTAGCTCCGGACTGAAACATGGCAAGAACAAGGCGTACCAGATGGATTGTCATGAGATGTACATTCATCACGTCTTCCTTGGGATTAATTTAAACAACTTTGATGAGCCCTTGACTTTCCCTCGAGCGCCACCCCGAGGTTGACATATCCTCCTGAGACTTGGCAATTTATATTTGTCCTCTGTGCGTGCACGCAGCCTATTTGAGTCCTGATGTACTGTACAGAGAACATCCTGGGCTTCCTAATGATGTAACACACATGGGGGTGTGACCAACACTACACATCATTCTCCTCAGAAAGCAGAATTGCAAAAACACATTTTATGGCAGCAAGGGAGATAAGTGATGGAATTTATAAAGATATATTATTTCTGTTCCGCATGAGGATGTTGTTGTTTTCTTTATGAGAGTCTTAACAATATTATATTTTTCAAGCCTTTCAAGACACAGATTTTAACCCATGTCCTTTGTGGGGGACAGTGGGCATTGCTTCTTCTCACTTCAGAAAACAAGAACAATCCCAGAGCCAGGCTGTATAGCAGGATGCTGAATGTGCAGAGGAGGACATATCAGCTGAGGAGGAGCCGGAGGAAGACATTCGTGACACCAAAAAACTATTTTGGATCAGATGTGAGACAAAAACGAGGGTTCTGAAGTGTTAGC
Source organism: Epinephelus moara (assembly GCF_006386435.1). Lineage (NCBI taxonomy): Eukaryota > Metazoa > Chordata > Actinopteri > Perciformes > Serranidae > Epinephelus > Epinephelus moara. Next base: position 9,844,146 of record NC_065514.1, on the reverse strand, counting down.
TATTTAACAAAAGTTCAAAGAAGGGTAAACAGAGATTATTTTTCTTGTACATACACGCACACGTTATGTTAAACCAGTTAATGCATGCACAATATGTCTTATACTTCAACTCAGTTTCTGTAATTAAATGTACGTTTTGTGAAAAAGATTGACCCGATGTCCACTACAAGGGACACGTTATAAACAGCATTGGGAAGGTTACTTTTGAAATGTAAGAGGCTACAGATACCAGTTACCAAAAATTGAGCATAGCGTTAGTTCAGGCAGGACACAATTTCAAGCTCAGCTCACATCCCAGCTACATCAGCTGATCTCAAACAGCCTAATCAACTGATGGAGCAGCTGACTGATGAAAGGGAGTCAGCTGATAGATCACATGATTCCTTTCGTTGCACCCAATTCGCAAATCTCATTCAGGGTGCCCTATTTAAACTGCTCTGGCCTGCCTACTGTTGCTGCTTCCTCTGCAAGCCGCTTTGCAACCTGCCTCCACCCCAGCTCCTCCTTTTCATGTTGTGTCTGACTTATCAGTGTCATTTCTGTTCTGTTATGTTCTGTTCTGTTCCCAGGTATGTCTTTGCTGCTGCTCTCCCTGCCTTAGGCTTTCCATGTAGGCGCATGGAAGGGCAGAGAGGTTTGCTCTTACTGCCTTAATGCTTTCTGCATATATAGGCCCAGGAAAAGCAGAGGCCCCAGAACAGAGCCATACTCCCAAATATAATGCCCACTTATTATCTTGATTTTAGCTTTGGCTTTCCTTATTTTATCTCTTACTAGATTACACTTTATGACATGTTATTTGTTTTATACTTCTTGTGTTTTAATTGTGTTTGGTTTTATACAGCATTTTAAAACTGGGTTTTAAAAGGTGCTATATAAATAAAGTTCATTTTTATTATTATCATTATACTAGTCCATACCCATTGGTAGCTTTGTCACCTTCTACCTATGCCAATCCTCAATGCCTATGTGCAGTTTCACATAGATTGACCATGTCAGTGAGTAGAAAAACATGGGACAGACAGAATGACTGACTGACAGAATGACACACTGACAGTTTCCGTGATTTTGTACAGCATACCATATCATGATTTAGTCATACCAAAAATTAGAATAAAAACCCCAAACAGTGGTCCACAGGGGGAGCCACAGCGATCGGTCGCATTTTAGCCATTTTTAAGCATTTTTCTGTTGTTATAGCGCCACCCAGTTGCCAATTAGAGTCAAGTTTCTCCAGTCACCTTGAGGCGTCCTGTTCTACATATCTACCAAGTTTAGTAAAAATCCATATGG
>NC_065514.1:9837541-9842845 GCF_006386435.1 Epinephelus moara | reverse complement strand
CCCCCTTTGGCCAATTGATGTAATATTGCTTCATTCGCATCCTCCCATGACCCTCTACCACTGTGCCAAATTTCACATGGATTGACCAAGTCAGTGAGGAGAGAAACGTGGAACAGACACACAGACACACAGACAGAGTTTTGGTCATAGTAAGATAAGATACTGCAAATGGAAATAAAGTTTTCTTTGACAAACGTGGTCCTGACTGAAATGTAATAAGTAATGTAACTATTGTGGATAATTCATCAAAGTCATGCAACGCAATACATTTGATTACTTTTCTAACAAATGTTTAAAACTGCAATGAAGGTGAAAAATCTCAAAAGAAGCATGGGATTATTTGGATGTCACCTCTTTATAATCACCAACATTTTGATTAGTAACTAAAATTTAATGACATTTTTTTCTAAATAATTGTAATGGATTACAATTACATTTATTTTGTAATTTAATTACATGTAACTACCCCCCACCCCCAACACTGGTTAGAAAACATTATTATATATTTTTCCCTGGGGAAAAAGTTCTATGTTTCTTGCATCCCAGTAACTTCAAATGGAAAATAACACAAATTAATAAAAAAAGAAATTATTCGTGTAACTAGTTCAATGTAGCCTAACTATTTATAAAATATTAAAAAAAATAAAATTTAATATGTCCTTTTACATCCAAATGATATAAAATAAGATAAATAAAGAAAAAAAACATTCAAACTTTTTTTCTGGGTCTCGCTGGGAAAGACCAGCCCCACCTCCTGTCACGTGACATCCACTCCCACTCCCAATTAGTCCCACCTGGTGCAGGTAGCTTAACGCGGCGGTGAGCGTGGATATTTCTTATTTACAAACATTGTTGTTTTATGGAGAAATGGGAGCTTTGGACGCTGAAGGGAAACAAACACCTGACCTGCAGGATGTTACCCAGCTGAAGGCGCAAAGTTTGGACTAACTTTTCCTGGTACCTCCATGCCTACTCCTCTCCAGCTGCAACACGGTGTGGATGAAAGCGGGATGTTGTGACCTGAACAATTTGCCAAGAGCTCCGCTGAAGCATGACAAACCCACGGCCCGTGTCCACCCTCAGATCACCTTCAGCAGGAGTCGCAGGGACGCGTCCCTACTGGATGAGCAGCGCAGGCTCCACAGCAGCGTGCACAATGTAAAGGTAAACAGCGGAATAATAAAAAGCTCCATCGATGTGACCTGTTACCTTGCCAAACAAGAGCTAGCCTTTCCTCTGCCAGTCAGGGGGAAATGATGGTGCATGAACTGTTGCTTGTTTTGGCAGAAAAAGATGTCAAGTTAACCACACACTGACGCTCCTCAAATGTGTTTACTGGCGCATCAAGTCAGATTCACAGTGATTTAATAGAAGCCGAGGTTATCACGGGTCGGATAAAAGATGACACACACAAGCAGCATCCTTTGTTGCAGTGAAAGTGGATGAAACCAAGGATATCACAAACACCAGTTTGCACCTGATGGCTTTGTTTTTTTTTTTTTTAAAACTGTTTCATCCTCCTCAGAACAAGGCAGTGGGCACTGGCCTTCACTCTGTGCAAATCACAGACACTGTTGTGTGTTGAATAACCAGCGAGGGCAGTTTGACAGTTTTAATGATGTGAGTCTTTTGAACAGAGATGTCAGAGATGAGAGGAAAGAAATATTCCACAATGTTCTTGACAACATCACTGTGCGAATGAAAGCCAGGATTCTCCGTCTGGAGGAGCTTTGGTTTCCTTGGCTTGGTTGACTACAAGTAATGAGCCGAGATGTCAGCTAAATTTGATGATGACAAAATAAAGAGCCCGTCCAGATATGCAAAATTTAATGATTACAGTCTGATGTGGTGGGATTATACTGTTCACAGATAGTCAAAGGAATGACGTTTATATTGTTATGACAGACAATGACTTGCAGAGACTGCACCCATGGCCACAAAACTTGAAACTGGTCCTCTACATCACACTTGTGGAGAGGATCTTTTTTAGATGTAAAGTGCATAAAGACCATGGCTGAATGCAACAGAACAGGCTTTTGTCCTTGGCTCGTATTTCTGTTGAAAAGGAGAGACTATTGAAACTGAGGGTTACACCTAACGAGGAGGACGCTTACAGCAAAGTCATTGACATCCTTGTCCAGAGGGATGGACGCATGACCTTCATCTACAAATAAAGTAAGTGCTACCTTTTTAACAAAAAAAGAAAAAGAACAAAAACCATATGTACTTTTATGTAGAGAAAGAGATTTAGGGGAGACCGGGTATGGTTGTAACAGCACCACTTTAGCTGAAATCACTAGGGCTGTAGTCAACCAAAGAAACTCTTGGTCGACTAAAGTCGCACATACTCTTCAACTAATCGATTAGTCGTGGGGAAAAAAAATCTGCACGTTATTTTTACTTCTGCGGTGGTGTGTCTGTGTCATGCTGCAGTTACACCCCCAAAACGCTAGTCAGCGTTGGAGGACTGTGTTAAGTGCTGTAAAGTTTAGTTGATTGAAAACACACATTAAACACACATTAAACATGGCTTAATAGAGACAATTTCAAACACAAGTACACAAATCAGCTTCACTATAACTCGCAGCATTCACAGACAAACACTTGTCTTTATCTGGACACATTTTCCCCACAAATACAACATGCTAACGTTATTAGCACAAGCCTGTGGCATTTTACATTGTATAAATTAGCCTAGCGTCTAGCGATCTTTTCCTCTTCTCATATGAAACCAGGGACAACAGCAACATGTAACAAAGGTAACGTTACAGAATTCAGCTCCATTACAACTCACAACATTCACTGACAAAACTGTCTTATACTAAACACGTTATCCAAGAAAATACAACATGCTAACGTTATCAGCGCCAGCCTATGGCATTTTACATGGTATACATTAGCCTAGCGACGAACGGAGATTCCCTCTGCTCATATGAAGCCAGGATAAATCCCTAAGTATAAATCCCTGAAGGATAGATCACACACACGACTTAAAATGCTATTTTAGTGGAGGCTTTACTGTCTTCACAATTTATTGTTTATTATCTGTGAAATATAGGTAAATACAAGCTTTGTTTCCACTGAGGGAAATGGTTTCAGCTTACAGAAACAGACGGGAGGTCTGCGTCACCCCGACGCTGAGCATCAGTGTGGGCAAGTTCAACTTTCTGTCATCTCACAGGTAACTTAGCCTGTCCCCCCGCCGCAGGAAATAATGGATTAATCCTAATCCAGCCCCTAATTAAACTTGATTTCTCACCTGTACAGTCTGCAGAGCTATGACTCACCAGGAAATATCTTTTTGGCAGTTGTCTTTATAATGACGGGATTGTGGGTCATTTAGCTTGGGATATTTCTCGACCTCAACAACGAGTCTCTCGTCATCCAGTTATTGTCACACACGAGACACCAACAGAGTTCTCTTCATGCATCCGTGGTGAGGAGAGGAGTCGAGTAGACATAGGAGCAGAGAAAATGAGCTGCTACGGGAGCTGGTATGTACGAGCAGAGATTGAGTGGGGGAAAATGCATTTAATTCTGGGGGCAGCAAGTATGGCAATAGGACAGTGGCGTAAAGTGCCGTAGGGCGTCCAGGAGCGCCAACATGCATCTAATGATGGAATTAGTGTTATGCAACATGTATAAGATCAGAGAGTAGTCTTTTGGGGGAAATGCAAGGCATGTAATCTTTGCTTGTTTCAAATCATCTTGCTGTTACAACTTCCCCAAGTAGTAAGGCCGGGTGTAACAAAGGAACTCCATGTATTTTATATTAGTTAATTAATTCTGTAATATAGCTGGAGAAGTTGGAAAGGTACTTTGTGCCAAAATTATCAAGGTCTAACACAAAAATTCAGTGAGTTACAGGTGTTGAGACAAAATGTTTTACAACCATACCCAGTCTCTCCTGTTTATAAACTTCTTTTAATCCTCACATTGGCTTTGCTTATATTGTCTGGTGTCAGGGTAATGTGTGCAGATGGCAAGGTTTCTCTCTTTTCTTTCTTTATCATTGTGTTTTGTTTCTGTCTTGCTGTTACACTTTGTTGAAGTCAGTAAGCTGTTTTCTACTCATGGGTGCACTGATACCAAGGTTTCTCTCTTTTATTTCTTTATCCTTGTCGCCAGAGCCTCATTTTGTGTCGTTATTGGTGCGCATTTGCACATTTTGATTGAAAAAGCTGTTTTCTATTCATCAGTGTGCTGATACCAAGGTTTTTCTTGATTTTCCTTTTAACCTGGTGCGCCGTCACCAGACGCCTCACTGTGTGTTGTTACTGTCGGGCTTTTACATTTGTTGAACTGAATAAGCTATTTTCTACTTATCAGTGCACCGACACCAAGGTTTCTCTAGATTTCTATTTATTCTGGTGTGCCGTCACCAGACCCTCATTGTGTGTTGTTATTGGTGCGCGTTTTCAAATTTTTATTAAATAAGCTGTTTTCTACTCATCGGTGCGCCGACACCAAGGTTTCTCTTGATTTTTCTTTAACCTGGTGCGCTATCACCAGACCCTCTGCACATTTCGTTAGAGTGAATAAGCTGGTTTCTACTTATCAGTGTGCAACACCAAAAATTCTCTCTATTTTCCCTTAAGCTGGTTGCTGTCACCAGACCGTCATTGTGTATTGATATCGGTGCACTTCTGCACATTTCATCAGAGTGAATAAGCTATTTTCTACTTATTTGTGCGCAGACACCAAGATTTCTCTGTGTTTTTCTTTATTGTGGTGTGCCGTCACCAGACTCTTAACCCTATGGGCCCGAACGACGCATAGTGCGTCCAAATTCACACCCGTTCTTCTCTGTGGATTTTCTCAGCGACCGTGCATCATAGCGAGAAGCCACGCATATCACGTGAAACAGCAGAATTGTAGCTTTCCGACACTTGTCGGTAGTCCAATGTTTTCACAGCGAAAAAAAAAGATAAATTTACACTAAAATTATGTATTACAGAGCTTTCATACAGCTCTGCACACACATTACTCTTGGATGGATTTCTCGCGAATGCAGGCTCGCACAGAAATGCCACGCATATCACATGAAAGCACAGTACCAGTGCTTTCCAATGATACCACACACATTATTGTGCTGTCATCCCATCATGCTATAAATCCAGATTAATTGTCTACAAAATAAAAACCTAACGAATTTCTTTACAATCCATTATGCAGATCTTGTTATCAGTCACTTCATATAGTGAGGAATATCATATCTTACCACGTCTTAGGCTTGCGTGTGTTTCTCCCTGTCTATCCACATTTGTAGTCCGGCTTTCAAGATGCAAATATCTCCATATTGTC
>NC_065514.1:9802597-9836069 GCF_006386435.1 Epinephelus moara | reverse complement strand
CATGTCACCCATTGAGCATGTTTGGGATGCTCTGGATCGGCGTATACGACAGCGTGTTCCAGTTCCTGCCAATATCCAGCAACTTCGCACAGCCATTGAAGAGGAGTGGAGCAACATTCCACAGGCCACATACTGACTGGTTTTCTGACCCCCCCCAGACCCCCCCAGTAAAGCAAAACTGCACTTTTCAGAGTGGCCTTTTATTGTGGCCAGCCTAAGGCACACCTGTGCAATATTCATGCTGTCTAATCAGCATCTTGATATGCCACACCTGTGAGGTAGGATGGATTATCTCGGCAAAGAAGTGCTCACTAACACAGATTTAGACAGATTTGTGAACAATATTTGAGGGAAATGTACTTTTGTGTGTATAGAAAATGTTTTAGATCTTTGAGTTCAGCTCATGAAAAATGGGAGCAAAAACAAAAGTGTTGCGTTTATATTTTTGTTCAGTGTATTTGGTGCGCTTTTATGCATTTTGTTGGAGTAAAAATGATGTTTTCTACTTATCGGTGTACCGACACCAAGATTTCTATCCTTTATTTCTTTAGCCTGGTTTGCCATCACCAGACCATCATTATGTTTTGTTAGAGGTGCGCTTTTGCACATTGTGGTTGAATAAGCTGCTTTCTGCTTATACATGCACTGACAGCAAGGTTTCCCTCTATTTTTCTTTACCCTGGTGCGCTGTCACCAGACCCTCAATGTGTGTTGTTACTGTTGTGCATTTGTTCAGTCTCTCTTTCAATCTTAGTGAGGAATAATTTGGGTCAGTGTTTGAGCACTGCTGAGGCTAAGTATTTTGTGATAGTACGTCATTGCATCAAATTAGTGAGGTCACCTGGATGTTGTGTTCCCATCAATACTGATCAAATCAGAGCCAGAGCTGATAAATAACTGCGACTACTGCAGAGTCATTTGATCCAGGTGTGGATGCTGATTGTAACTTTTCCGTTACATCAAAAATCCAGATGTTAGCAGGTGTTAGTGGGTTTTTATGCAGTCAAAAAGGGGCTTATTTTTCGTTATAAAGAAAACCTTTATTGATCCCAAGAGGTTAAATGAGACAAAATTTCAAAAGTAATGTGACAGTCATGAACATGCTGATGAAGATTCTCAGTCATCCAGGTCATAGTAATCATAAATGCTACACCGCAGGCAACTGGACTTGCTTGAGTTTCTAAATGCTACACCGCAGGCAACTGGACTTGCTTGAGTTTCTCACCATGTGAGCAGTGAGAGTGAAGCAAAAAAGTAAAGTTGCGGTTTGTAGAGCTGAACAATAAGCAAAGTAAAGTTGCGGTTTGTAGAGCTGAACAATAAGCTGAATCTCGGTATAAATCTCAGTAAAGGCAAGGGAGCCGCAGATTCAGTTGATAATTCGCTGTATTCTCAGTCACCGTGAGCAACTTCCTTCACGTTGTCACATTGTTGTGAGGGATCACGAACAGTTAAATGGAAAATCATGAAAAAGGCAGCTATTTCTGTTGTAGAAAATGAAGCGTATTTTTCCTGACTGTTCAAAGAAGCTTTGCCTTTTTCTTGTGATTTACTGGATTCTCTCACCTTTCTGGGGCCTTTAGAAATCTCTTTAAAAAGGGAAAAATACACTCCATGGTTGAACTTGGTTGAACCATGTCCACATTAAGGTGTAACCTGTCAGCATTACTACATTTTAAGGGCTGACACGTCAAAAAGTTTAGGAATCAATCGCCGCCTTGAGGGGTATTTGTAGCAACACTCAGAACAGAGGCACTGGTCACCAGTGCATGAACCAGTAACACCGACCTCCTCTCTTTGACCTCTGCACACTGTGAGATCATCATGCTTAACAAAGGCACAGAGAAACAAAGAAAAATGTTTTCCTCTGTTTCTTTCTTTCAATTTCAGTCCAGTATAAATTAACAAGGCAAACTTTGATTAATAACAACAGTATCCACTTGAGCACTTGGTCAACATGTGCTCCTCTCCGACTCTGAGGACTTAACAAGAATCTGCACAGTGGATATAAATTGCCATATGGGGTTGTTTAGTATTTGCAGGCTTCAATAATCCTCAGGTCTGTTCCTGTGCATTATTGGATCCTGAGGATTATAGAGCCGCAGATTTGGCAAGTTTGCCTTGGACTTGTGACTTGTCACTCCTGTGACAGTTTGCCCTCAATCAGACGAGATGGATGCCGCCTGCAGCTGTCCATTTCATTCAGAGCAGCTGCACAACATCACATGTCCGCGCAATCTCCATATCACACCTGTTGGTCCGCTCCATCTCCTGAACCCCTCGCAAAAAGCAGCAGGCGAGAACCAGGAGTGAAGAGATTGTCCTTGACGTGCATTTTGACTTTGCCTGTGATATCCATACTGTGTAATGAAATGGAATTTTGTTGCTGGCTAGCGGCTTTGTGCAACAGCCGCATACTCGTTGCAGACAAAACACTTCAAAGACGAGAATGCCAGATGTAAACTAAGCGATGTGAGCAAATGTGACAGAAAAATAGGAGTGCGGTGCTGTCAGTGTGAGCTGTCATACAGACATTAACAACAACCAAAATGTCCTGCAGGACTGCACAAAGGCACAGCTTGTTTGTTGCCTCATACTTTATAATTGCCAGTCTAGGGATGAAAATGCATCATAACCGAATATTTTCGATGATTTCCATGAGGCTTTTTTTATGCATAGCCTCAAGCCTCAAGTGTAGACTGTGATGATTACAATATAAATTGTCTGTTTTCACCTCCAAATACAGCCGTCAATAGGCTATTTTACACAATGAATGTTTGCTGTTTCAGGCAAATAGATTACTCCATTAGTCAAATTGATTACAAATGGGTTAGTGGGGTCGACTGTGTTGGCCAAACAACAAATTAGATAAAAGTGAATGCAATCAGTCTGCTGTGCAGACGTCTATTGAGTTTAATTCATGCCAGCATACAGTAGTGTTATTGTATACTGCTTTCTTTTTTTATATACCGAATATTACAGTTAATTTCCATCTGTGTTTACACATTTCTTTGCTTTGCTGTAATGTCTTCTTTGACATTTGTCACTAGTTGTTACCTTTCACTGGCGCTCACATCTGTCTAACGTGTTGTTTATCGAGGACTGGCATCTGTCGTCGTTTCCAGCTGTTCATCCTGACAGTCGAATTTGTCCATTCTGTCTTTTGAGCTCGTCCATCATCCTTTTTCGTCTGTCTATCACCTCCATCTCTCAGACTGCACCTCACTCGGAGCATTTGCACTCGTCCATAACTTCTATCAAGTAGAAAAGACAACAGATGCCAGTCCGCATTACATTACAGTTAAAGACATCAGACAGATGCACCGGCTTCGACTATATGCTGTAAAAACTTAGCTCAGATTACATCATCAGTCTTTCGAAACAAATGTAACATCAAAGAAGAAATTCTGAACGGAGATTACTGCGACTAGTGGAAGTAACAGTTTGCAGAAAAACCCTGCTAGTCAAAGTTTTCTGTGGTTGTCCTCATGTGCACTATAGCTGGCACTGCTCTGCTGGCTCAAACAGGGACAAAAGCCATTTGGCACCACTGGCAGATAATTCATATGGTTTAGTGCTACAGGATTAAACCAGGAACCACTAATGAAATTGAGCGTAAGACTTCTTCAAGGCTATTTTCAAGAATGTCCTTGAGCAATCACAGTCACAATTATGATGTAATGGAGAGGAAGCTGTCTGTGATTTCATTAATTCCATAAGAGCGTCACACATTTGTGATATCTCTTTGTTATAATTAACAGTAAACAAGGAAATGGCAAAGAAAATGAACCTGCAGCGATGCCGTTTATTGTAAAATGATGAGCCCAGTGTTGAGACTCTCTGCCTTGCTTAGAAATTCAATCCTCATCCTTCAACAGTCCACAATTACATCATCAGAGAGGCTCCATCAGTCATGCCAGTGTGACTTTGGAGTCAGGAAAAACTGCTTAATCCCTCGAGCTTGGTGAACCGCCTCACATTCAGAATCATTAGATGTTTCCGTACAGTAGAATATAACTGGAGGCCAGGAATCAGCACTGGACTGGAAATTATCATGCATCCTTTTGCTCTGTTGTAGCCTAATAAAGGTCCATAAAAATTCAATAGGGGAAAAGGGGAGGGGCTAAATAACACCAAATCACAGGACAGCTGAGTCCAGCGGCCCGTCACTTGCAGGTTTCAGATTAACAGGGAAAAAATTAAGGGGATTAAAAAAACAAAGTGAAATACATAAGATTATTGGGATGGACTTGCATTTTCACCAGGGGCTTAATATACTGGGGGCCACAGGGGACACGCCCCCTGCAGTATTTTAGAAGTAGAGATGTACCGATACCACTTTTTCCTTCCCGATACCGATTCCGATCCCTGAACCTTAGGTATCTGCCGATACCGAGTACCGATCCGATACCAGCGTGTAAAATGTCTCAACTCCTAAAACTCTATGTAAAATATTAAGAAATAAATACATAATAGTAGAATGAATGCCATAAAACTTTTTATTATTATTATTATCCAGTGTTGACACAGATCAAGACACAGGTTAAAGTGCAGCCACACAATTTGGTAAAAAAGACATTTTAAAGGCTACAGTAGAATGCTTTTTAAACTCCGCTCTGTTTCCGTTTCGTTTGCCTGTAGCGTGCGTATGCGTAATGACGTGAGGCATTACGTGGTATCGAATTGGTCATAGGCTGTACTCGCCGATACCCGATACCACATTTTAGGCAGTATTGGAGGCTTTTCCGATACTGGTATCGGTATCGGTACAACTCTGTTTAGAAGGCAGCATTGGATCCCTCCCCTATGTACAGAATAGAGTTGTGACTGTTAAACTATTTATTCAAATGTGGCACAAACATTCACATGGACTTCTGCATAAAACACTCTTTTGGCCATTATTTGATGTCATATATCAGGAGCAGAAAGGAAAATATTTGGTCAGATACTAAATTGGTGACAGTCATCTCGAGTGCCCACCTTGAAACTCTGCAGATTTTATAGATGACTGTCTTGTTGGAGCCCTCCTCTTTTTACAAAATAAAGTTATGAAAGTTAAACTATTTCTTGAAATTTGGCACAAACATTCACTTGGACAAAGAATAAATTGATTAGATGTTGATGGTCAATGGTCAGAAGTCAAGGTCACTGTGACCTTGCATCCATCTCATTCCCATGAATGCGATATCTCAAGAACAGCTTGAGGCAGTTTGTCAATTTTGGCACAGACACTCACTTGGACTTAACGATGTACTGATTAGATTTTGGTGGTCAAGGGTCAAGGTCACCGTTACCTTGTCTATCTCATTCTTGTGAACCCGATATCTCAAACAGCTTGAGGGCACAAAGGTTGAGTTTGACTCAGTGCTGAACTGATTAGATTTTGGTAGTCAGTGGTCAAAGGTCAAGGTCGCTGGGACCTTGCATCCATCTCATTCTTGTGAACATGATATCTCAAGAACAGGACAGAACAGCAGGAAATTTCTTTCAATGTGGCACAAATATTTACTTGGACCCAGTGACGAACTGATTAGATTTTTGTAGTCAGAGGTCATAGGTCAAGTCTTTGTGACCGCATCTGTCTTGCTCTTGTGAATGTGATATCTGAAGAATACCTTAAGGAAATTTCTTCAAATTTGGCACAAACGTTCACTTGGACTCAGCAATGAACTGGTGATGGTCAAAAGTCAAGGCCAGTGTGACCTTGCATCTGTCTTATTCCCATGAACACCGTATCTCAAGAATATCATGAGTGAATTTCTTTAAATTTGGCACAAATGTCCACTTGGACTTAAGAACAAACTGATTAGAATGTTGTGGTCGAAGGTCAAAGATCAAGGTCAGTGTGACCTCACAAAATATGTTATCGGCCATAAGTCAAGAATTTATGTGCGAATTCTGACAAAACTTCACATATATGTCTAATAGGATACAATAATGAAGAGATGACAATTTATTTCTAAAAGGTCAAAGGTCAACTTGACGGTGACTTTATAATGTTCTGCACACTCTTCTGGCCATCATATTTGGTCAGATAATAAATTGGTGACACTCATCTTGGAGCCCACCTTGAGACTTTGCTGATTGCATGGATACTCTGTGCTGACGGAGGGAAAATGTGTGTGAAGCATCCATGTTTTCACAGACATGGATGAAAATTGTCAGAGGAACTCGACAGGTGGGTGGAGTTATACAACTGCAGGGCAGTAATTCAACATTCTGTTGAGTTCAGAAAATTACATCACTTCACTGTAATGATGCCTTTACAACAAGGAAGAGACAACACTTAGAATAATACGGCATGCAAATGCTAAGACACTTTAGTCTCATATCACGGTATCGTTATAATATTGATATATTACCCAGCACTACATTCACATGTCTGAAATAAATTCTAGGATCTTTACAGCCAAGGAGTAAAGAGGTTGAGGCTTAAATGATGCCGCTCCTCCTTGAGTCTAATGAGCCACTACTGTCAACAATTTCAACATTTCAGCTTGCAAACACTGTCAAAACAGGAGGGATTTCTTCTCATAGTCTTGCAGGGATAAACACAAACCAGTAAGGAAAATTGCCACAGTGTGTGATTTGTGAAGACTTTTAAAAGCAATAAGAGTTTCATTGTGTAATGAACTTAAAAAGACACCTTGTTACTGAACACCCACAGCGCGAGTACAAAGTGAGGCGATTCTTTCAAGGCAGCACAGAGAGGTTCAGACAGCAGCGCCTCGGCAGTGGACGAGGAAGTCAGTCCACGATAACGAGGGTGCTAAATTTACATTAATTGGCATGTTGCGTCACGAGGATGTCAACTGTTCGCACCGGCACATTCTGTTGCGATAACATCTCAAGGCTAGAAGCAAAGTGCAAAAGTGCAGCGCAGGAGCAGCGAGCATCTCAGCATGAGGTTTGACACACTGTTAACTAACACTTCAGCAGCTCAGAGATCCATGGCTGGCTTTTTGTGGTCAGTTGTTGTGAAGATAAAGATGACAGACGTCCCCATCACTAGGCTATTGTAACAAAATATTGCCAATGGTTAGATTCTGATCAGGCATTCAACAAGTCTGAATATACACAAGATACAATACAAGATTCAGTGGCTGAGAAGATATGAGGGCACAGATATTTAAATCTCTGGATAAAGCTGTAATCACAGGGCATAAGGACATTTCTGTGACCTGGGTAAGAACATTCTTTAGGTTGTCAGCTGAAATATAAAAATAGAGGCTGCTGGTGAAGTGGGATACCTTTTTATCTCTTTTTTTAAACATATTCGGGTGTCTTAAAAGTGCATTTCCTGAAGCAATGCATTGCTAAAAAACATGATTATAATGATAATATTCTTGAGAAAAATATGTCAAGATGCGTGTCATCATAAAAGATGAGGAAAAAGAGACACTGTCATTGTAGTCTCGTTCACCAGACCTTTCTCAAGAAAAGAAAGGTCTGGCTGGGCCGACTCTCACTGTGAGATTGGAGAAAAAAACGCCCCGGCTGCTTGTATTTCTTTCAACCAATCACAATCGTTCTGGGCGGTGCCACAGCAACGGTGCGCTTGCAAAAATATTGCCGGGGGGAAACAGGTTTTGGTGTAACACGCCCACAAAAATATCGCCTACAGGACGCGAACCATGGCAGAAAAATGGCTACATCCCCGCAAGATCAAACACCGCAAAAGTTAGTAAAGGACATGTTGAAAACGGTTGAAAACTGCTACACAACTGGAGGTGGTAGGGCGGGACTTCAGCGGGTGGCTCGTTCCGCCCAATGAGAGGCTGATCTCTCCACCCAACTCGACCTTTGGTCTCTCAGCTCGGTAATGAAGGTTAGAAATAATTCTGAGTCCTTCCATTCCTTCTTGTTGCTCAGTAGAATTATATATATTTTTTCTTTTTTTGTTTTAGCACTTTCTCTGCCAGAGTATTATTTTTAAGTTGCCAGCCACCGCCAGCATTTTTGATCATATAATCTTTCAAGACTCACAGGATAATTTGTTTTATGAATATGTGAACATATCATCTCATTTCCTTACGTCAGTTTGAATTGTATAAATTAAAATTATAACAATGAAAATAATATTTTATTTGAGGTATAGCGGAACACGTTGTTACGTTCAGTGTCAGTACTGTTGTCTCCATCTGCTCTGTGGTCGTCTTGTTCGTGTGTCACTGTTTCTGTCATGGAGATCCCGTTTCATCCCACCAAATTCGTTTGCTTATTCATCCAAATCGGATTCCAAACAGGAATTGTCAGTCTGACTCCATCAACAACTTCACGGCTTGTGCAACCGTGAAGTTTTCTGTCGGCGCTGGCATTTTCTTACAGTTTACAAGCGGCTACATTTCTGTCTTCCGTCTTCATTTGTTTTTGGACACACAGCAGTGTTGTTCTATTTTACAAGATGTGTAACAGCGCCCCCCATGTTATTACAGTGAAAACACAGATTACCGAACTAACTTGTCAATGGCAGGGAAGCGTTGTGTCATAAATAACGGAAGATGTCGGCAAAGGTGGGGGCGGTGTTAAAGTCCAACAATCTATTTTTTTCCACCATGGAAATTGCATATCTTTTTTAAAAATTTGATCATAAAGCTTTCTAGTACAAAGAATTGTTTCTGTTGACAAAATTCTAAGGAAAGTCTTTAAATTCTGACATTTTCTAAGAATTATCTCCTTAAAGTTAAGACTAGATCCTGGTAGAGACAGAAGTTATTCACAAAGTATCTCAGCCCTTAAGAGAGCTCCTACAGAGAACAACTGTTAGGAGTAGGGAGGAGGACATTTAGAAGACTTAAGAGTTTCTTCAACTCAAATGATGCAAAGACAAAGAGGTAGGAGAAACTGAACGACAGTGAGTAAATGAAATGCCACAGATTAAATCGTACAGAGATAGTGTTTGTGGTTGATCTCATTAGAGATGCACTCACATCTCCCACCCAATGTACTAATAATATAATGTCAGAAGTAAAGTGATCACAGCGCTCATTCCCCTTTTCATACCACCAAATTAGCTCAGTGCTTGAACTGGTTACACTCATGGTTTCCTGGAACCTTGGTGCTATCAAGTGAATCACCCTGCTTTTACACCGGTTTTGAGTGGAACCAATGTAATCAAAGATGTGTCATCATTGCACAATGCACAAAGTAAACAATAGATTAAATAAATTACGGATAGAATTGATTACCTGCAAGCTTTTGTTCTGTTAGCACAGATATTTGTTTTTACCCAAAAAACAACAGACCAACTATAAATGAGACCACTGCACACACTTTGATGATATCCACTTTACTTCTCCATTGCTGCCTTGTCTATTTCCAACCTGTATGATATGACTCACTCACTGATGTCATCTCAGTTTGTTTCAGCTTGGAACCAGCTTTTCAGGCTCTGAACCCATTTATTTTTGGTCGAAATGCTCTGAATGTTCAAAATCAGGTGCAGGAACCAGTTCCATGTTGTTGAAAAAGAGGTATTAGCTATTTGGCAACTGGAAAAATGCAGTTCATTTCATTTCCACACCTTGCAGGCTCACAAAAAGGTGTATCTGTGACAACAAAACATATCACACCTCCTCACTAAGGTAAAAGTTTCTGTCCTTTTCTTGCTTAAAGTTGCTCTTAAAATTTTCATAAATCACTCCTAAGCTAGGACTCCTCGCTAAAATTTTTAGGCTAATTTAGGAGCTCTCTAAAAGTGTTTTTACAATGTTTGTGAATATGGCCCCTGGTCATTAGCTAGCTGTTGCATACTAGGGCTGTTGTGAAAACAATATTGGATTTTTTGCCGATATCTGATATGCTGATATCTATCAACTTATTTGACCAATAATTGATAAAGTTATTGATATCTTCACTTTTTTCTCCACCTAAATTTAGTGACAAATCTCTTCAGTAGTGGAATTAACATCATTTTATGCATGCATACTCTTACCGTGAGGGCCCACCAGCAGATGGAGACAGGAATACTTTTCAATGTATGTAATATTCATTCATTGTGCAAATTAACAAAAGCATGTCGGCCCATTCTAATAATTCATTTTAACCTCTCTAACTCCGCCTGGACGCCGACATCCTCGCTCCCTCCCTCCTCGCTCCCTCCCTCCTCGCTCCCTCCCTCCTCTGTTAAATGGTATCTCCCAGGCGCACTACGTCATCAAACCATGTGATGTTTGGTGTTGCTGGATTCAGGAAGCTCTCGGCTTTTAAAAATAACATCGTTTTTCTTTTATTTATTATGTATTTCGCACCAGAGCAGCCTAAACAATTAAAGTCCAAAATCGCGATGAGTGGTGACAAGTCATGTCGTGCCGTTTTTCGAGGGGAAAAGTTAAAGGATTACTCGCGATCTTATGCGGAGCCGTCAGTGGGCACGTAGCTGTTATAAAAGGTAAGAGTCTCATTCCTAACACTATTTTTGGCTGAGATATACCATCTAGAAAGTGGGATCACAACTTTCACGTTTCATATGGCTTTATTTGGTGATATTTTATGGTGTTTCTGTGTCATAAACAACATCAGCTTTCATAATCACACCTGATTTCAATAAGATAAATTGTTTGAAGCTGGCTGAGTGTTGTTTGATCACTGATAGTACTGTTTTGGAGCCGAGTGACCGACCTGTCTTTTGGAGCTCCGCCTGGATCTTTTCATGGAAAAAACACTGTAGAATGGTCATACTTTGAGCAGTTTTCTTCAAATTTGAAACAAATGTTCAATGATAGTGTGCCTACAGCCCCATAGTGCCATTTACCTGCTCAGATGAAGCCACAGACAGTTATTCATGCCATTTACCTGCTCAGATGAAGCCACAGACAGTTATTCATCCTGAAAAACATTTTTTATTTATTTTTTTGGCAAAATCTTCAACTTTTTACTGATTCAGAGGCCCATTACTCTGTCTCTGTATCACCTAGAGTGTTTATGACACTTTCACAAGAAACTTAAGGGAGTTTTCTTTCTGGCAAGACCTCATGCATGCATGTAGTCAGAGCGGTTCAGAGGCTACAGTCATTTTAATTTGGGTATGTCATTTTAGGCGTCTTCGCTACAAAATGGGGGTGGAGTGCAAGAGGTCAATATTGGCTGATACCGATGACATACTGATATTATCACCACGTTTGCCGATTCTGATATTTCATTTAAAAGCCAATATCGGCCGATACCGATGATGTGGAAATATTATCGTGCATCCCTAACCACAATATTCTAATACTAGCCAACCGCGGGGATGGTAAGCAACCATCACAAACACTATGTTCATGTTTTTTTGTTTTGTTTTTTTGAGTAGCTGAGTATCTATTCTACGCTAGTTGCTGCACATTTGTTGTTCTGGTTCTAGAGTTGATGAATATTCAACTTTGGGTAAATGCTGCTGCTCGTCACTGTCAGTTTGTACCCAGCCATCCAATCAGCGGTGGAGGAGGGGCGGGACAAGTAGCTAGTCACAAAGACCAACTGTCCCATGGCTGAACAGCAACAACAGTGGAGGAGAAATTCATCCTGAACCCACATACGATGGCAAATCCGTTCCTCATCGCTACGTGTTTTAGCCTTCCTTGCATCTAGAGCCAGTACTCTACCTCGTGCCGACACTTTTACTTCTGCTGGTATTCTGTTTCATAGCAACCACACACAACCAGAGCATCATGGCTGATAAAACGCTGCCATCTTTACTGAGACCATCACTGTGACTGTCACTGTCAATTAAAAGGCAACAGCAGTGACATCTGTGCATTTATTGTTGCCTTTTATTTGAATGTATTTGTTAGTATGTCCATATTAACCACATGTTTATGCTCTTATTGGTGGATAAAGGGATAAAACAGGGATAGAACAACAAAAGGGATGGTAATACTGCGAATTGCACTGTTGAACCACCCTTGATCACCGCAGGGGAAGTCCCTTCACTCTAACAGCTCTAGTGGGAACAAATGGCAATTGTGGTAATGGTATTATAAATCACAGTTTTGAATGCGCAACTCTATCAGTTTGAACTAGCTTGGGGAACAGATTGTTATCCGGTTGCTTGGCCCCAACTTCAGCATTCTCTTCATTACTAAGTGAGGCACAATAACATATGGAGTGCTGTGGTCACAAATGGGGCTGCCCGACGCTCTGAGTGTCTGTTCATTTGTCATCACCACAAATGAAAGAAAGACACGGTTATATTGTGCCGGAGTTTGCCAGTGGCACTCAGCAGGTGTTGTCATAAATGGCACAAAGAGGAACGTCTCTTGGGGATTAGTGTCAATGTTAACAAGCATAACTCCATGAAGGTTGCCTGCTTTGTGTGTGTGTGTGTGTGTGTGTGTGGGGGAACTTCATAATAACCTCGGGAAAAAGACCTAATTGGAGAGAGCCATTTACTACTTGCAGCATCAGCAGCTAGGCAGCCGAAAACATTGGGTCCTGTTACAAAGGTAGAGGATGGGATAAAGAGCGGACCTCTCCACTGGTCTTTTTTTTTTAGCTTCTCTGAGAATGATGCAGAAAGATGGGAGGCAGAGCATGAGCACCTGTGTGCTAAAGTGGTTATTCAGTAGGAAGGTCATGGACACGCTGTCGGGACTGAGAGAGGACGTGAGGGCCCTCCTAGAGAGGGAGGATAGGGATTTATTTGACCTTCTCGGTGACAAGCTGTGGCTGGCCAGACTAATTTACTTCATACAGATCTTAAAAACCTCAGTGAACAAAACACAGGCCTCCACAAGGCAGGAAATCCAGTGATTTGTAGCTGGAGGATAACACTCACCGCAAGTCTGAGGTTACGACAGGCCTGACTTGACTCGTGAGATATTTTTTCTTTGCTATCTCTTTACCGCAAGAATCACCCAGCCCGTGGTGAGACAGAGGACAGACATTACAGAGCATCTTGTTAGAGTGCAAGAGAAGTTTGAACGCTACTCTGTAGACTCAGGGGGAACTTCAGAGGATGAGGTATCCATATTAAGCCGCAGCCTGTCCTGATGTCCTTATTCCTACACAGATGGGGGTTTTAGTGATACTTGAAGACAGCAAACAGAAAGTGCTTACACAGTCCTTCCTTACTTCCTGCAGAAGTCTTTTTTGTCTTATGCTTCTCTGAAAAACTGACACACATGTTCTGATTCACTATGGTACTTACCTCTACTTACTGTAAAAGAAGCAACCAGATACAGAGAAAGCCTTCACATTGTGATGCTGTTCAGTGTGATAGCCTTGAAAGAAATATCACAGCACCTTTGTAAAACTTATGACATCCATTTTTTTATAGTTGCCACGTCAGAGAGATGTTAATACAGCTTTTTGGAGAGCATTGTTTGTGGGGGAGGCATTTTGTGCTGCATTAAAGGAGCAGTGTGTAGAGTTGGTGACATTCAGCAGTGAGGATTGCAGATTATGACCATCTTAAAATTCTCTCGTGCAAGAGTGAACTCAAAATCGTAATCGTGATCACCAGACAATTAATTGCACAGCCTTAAGGCCCATTTATGCTCCCTTTACGTACGAAAATGTATACGTCCGTTTTAAACGATGTTACCGTCACTGCCCACATACTTCCATGCACCCTTTACGTTGGCATGGATGTTAACCAGTATATCCACCAGGAGGCAGCCCAGCGTCAAAAGTTTATGACAACAACAAACTCAAAAACAAACATGGCGACTGTGGAGGAGATATTGATAATGNAGCTGTTCTGTAGCATGTGTTTATCCCGGTGTCCAGGAGAAGTAACATCATAGAGATGTTTATAGTTTCTAACTAACTCGCACAACCTTTCCTCAAAAAGTTCCGCCATTGTTATTTCTTCTTCGTTTCTCACTAGAGCTACGTATCGGGTAGTGACAGCAACACTGCCCCCATGGTTTCCGGTGGTACTGCTCCGTTTGGCCCGTATCCGTAAGCTTTATGGAAACATGAAGAAATACGGACGAAATGAACGCAGAGCACGGACAGAAGGTTCCGTCCGTATCCGGATCCGTATGCGGATCCGTATTTAGCGTTGAGCATAAATGGGCCTTAAGTGGGAATTATCAGAGGATCAAGAATACGATATTATCACGATACTTAAGTCATGCAAGTGTTATTGCGATTTTTATGTGTTGAGATTGGGATAAAATACTGCAATTTATAAATTATGTCCCTCCCAAGGAAAACGTCTGTTTTACATAATAAGATAAAGTTTTCAGCCTGTTCTTCTCACTTCAGCCATTTTTTCCAGCAGTAAAGTGTATCTAGTGGACTGAAAAAGCAATTGATTATATTGATCTAGTAGGCTACATAAGTTTAGTCTGTATTTGTCATATTACTAATTTATATAATCAAACAACTGTGACAATATTGCCACACAAAAACATCACAATACTATGCTGTATCGATTTGTTTTCCCCCACCACTAATTTAAACTGGTTAAAATACTGAATGAAGTAGTTTCACATTACAAGTCATTGTTTCTCTGACACTGTTCGGCTCGTCGCAGCCAGGACGCAAACCCAGAATCTGTACTCACGTTTTTTTCTGATATCTTAGGATCCAGACTTTCCGATAGCCGAATTATCCACAGAGGTCTTTTCCTCTTCAAAACAAACGGACCCGCGATTTGAACTGGTTAAACTGCTGAAAACGAGCTGCTAACTCTGAAAATGCAAATGGTCCTAGCTAGAGCCAGTGTTTGGTTTGTCCTGTCTAGGCTATTGTAGAAACATGGCAGTGCAACATGGCAGTCTCCATGGACGAGGACCTGCTCCCTGTTTAGATATAAACAACTCATTCTGAGATAATGAAACACCACAATTATTATTTTCAGGTGATTTAAAGAAAACAAAGTTATTATAGTGCATTTATTGCTCTGACTTATCATTATAATGTTGATTGCACAGTGTAATGGCAATAAAATAATGACACCAGTGGTGTTAAGATCTGTTCCCTATAAGTCTTGCTTTCCCTATGGATTTCTGTCTGCCACCACGTACAATCTCTGGGGAAAATGAAGGTTCAATATATGGCACAAAGGAAGTGCATCAATTATTGTGCAACCAAAACAGGAAGAGGAAAACACTTTCATTTTCCTTTGTAGCTATTGTTAGCTTTCCACAATTACCAATGAGCATTAATGTAAGTTCCTTGCAGTTACTATCCTCAGTAGATGAGATGGTGGATGGTGAACAACCGTAGTAGCAATCTGGTTGTCTTTGTGGCAGCGTTGCCAACAATAACACCATCTGGAAATATTAGGGAAAAGTTGTGTGTTTCCACTTGTCTGTTTCGGTTTCCACTGATTTTACAGATAAAGGTCAGTTTACTCGTCATGAGGAGTCCACCTCAGCCTGTGAAGAAATGGTATTATATATTCTGTGTATTTGGAAGGAGTATTCCAAAGTCTAAAAAAACAACCATGATGATGTCATCAGGGTTAGCTTGGATTAGGTGAAAGATTTCAAGTTACAAATTTGGAGCATGGAGAAGCAGGGCTCCAGACTAACTTTTTCCACTAGGAGCACCAGTGCTCCTTACTGAAAATTTTAGGAGCACTATCTATATCGACACAACACATTCATAATTTTGTCTATATTAACTGCATTACTGATAATTTAGCAATAAACACAGACAACCCTGCCTCTTAAATGATGTGTGCAGCGGCGCTTTTGCTCCATCATTGCATCTGTCCCTGCATAATTTATGCCTGATGCTGCTGTTGTGCTTAACCAGCGTTTCATGTTTGAAGTGTGTGGTGGAGTCGGCAAATTTAGTTTTCTCCACAAATTTCGGACCGCACTGAGAGCAGTACATAAAGGACATCACTTTCTTTTCTTTACAATATCTCAACCACGTAAATTCAGTGAGCCATTCTTATCAGAAATGATAGGGCTTTGGCTTTTTCGGTGCTGCGACATCACCTGCTGACTCGTCCTCTGAACTATCGTCGTCGGAAGTTTGGGAAACTGGCACAGGACCGACAGGAGTTTCTGGATTATTTTTTCTTGTGAAAAACGAATCTATAGTTCGTTTCATAGCGTCACTTTATGGTCAAACGACAGCACTTTCTACTCGACACCGGCTCTGTGACCCCTCTCTGTCTAACCCCGCGCACAGTGCACATGTACTAAAACTGCTGCATGTTGCTATGGTTACTGGCGCCCCCCCGCCCCCCACCTCGCAGTGCACATCCAGACACACATGACAGGCACACACACACACACACACACGCACACAGACACTCGCCTCCGCTCCTCCATGAAATGCAATTATAAAAAAAAAGAAAGAAAAAGGGGGAGAGGGGTGGATTTGTAAGTCGCGCTGGTGCTCCTAGTTAAAAAACTATGTCGCACAGCCTCCAAAAAAGGTCGCAAAATGTGACCAATTAGGCGCAGTCTGGAGCCCTGAGAAGAAGACGACGTTGAGAGAATGCCCAACCGCAAATCTGAAGAGAGCGGAGCGCTGGACTCTCTCGGAAGTGGAGGTACTTCTGCAGAAAGTGAAAGCAAAATAAGCCGTCACATTGAGTAGTGTAAGGAGTGGATATAAAATCACACAAAAAGTACACGTTAATCGACCACCCAAACTGCAAACTGCAAACTCTATACTGTGATTTTTTATACATTGTATTCTGTACTATGCAGTGTGTACTTACCGTGTTTATGTTAGGCATATGGATTTACTGTTGTCTGCATTGCACCTTGAATTTTATTTGTATTTATTGCGTATATTTGTTATGTGCAGGACTACAGATGGAAATTAGTGTTTCACTAAATCTGGTGCAGCCATGTTTTCATTTCTTGTAAATGATTAATGTTATTACACACTGTCCTTTAATAAATCAAATAAACTAAACCAAACTAAATTACACGTCTGTCAAGACTGAGGACAGACGAGTCGTGTTTCTGTAAGACATTGATTTTACTCGAGATGCTGCTTTGTCACTTTGCCCTCTAATTATTGGATGGATGGTTCTCATTAACATAAGTGATGTGTACTGACGTGTCTGCGTAGTGTTTGTTTTAAAAGACCATAATGCTTTTTGTAAAATAATCAAATTATCATCAAAAATACAATAATTATGAAAATGCTTTTATAATATTCATTCCTACCTGTAACTGCTTATCCTGTTGGGGGTCACGGGGGGCTGGAGCCTATCCCAGCTGACATTGGGCAAGAGGTGGCGTACACCCTTGACAGGTCACCAGACTATCACAGGGCTGACACATAGAGACAGACAACCATTCACAGAACCAGAACTCTTGGTGAACGAGGCCCAATGTTACTGTGTTGCATTATGGGAACTGTAGGATGCAGCGTTTTTTTTTTAGAGCTTAATGCATACAAGGGACTAAAAGTTAGTTATTGTGATGTCTGCTGCCTCCATTTTGACCATTCTGTCTCTTGTGGGTCCTCAAACTGAACGGAAGTGCAATGCTAAACTGCTTGAGTCGCCCTTTAATGTTCTGATTCCCCCTTTGAGGTAAAATCTTAAAGTTCAATTTTGGTACTCAGGCTGAAAATCTTTCAGAGCCCCTGCTGCTGGGAGCCTGAGCCTTAAGGTGCCTCCTGGTAAAGTTTCGGTTTGCATAGTTCCCACAAAAAGAAAAGAAATAAAAGAAACAGTATTCCAACTTTTAACTTATATTTGCAAATAAAAAGTGAAACTGAAATTCCTCAGGAGTTAAATAAGGTTTATATTTATGCTATATTGATCAAGTGTTTAGAGACGTCACTGCAAATAAAAACACCATCCCAGTTTGATTATTTCACAATTTGAGAGTCTGTTGTTCACCTGAAGTTATTTCACGTTATTGTGCACCGAAAATTAAATACACAGTTCTCCATATGCAGTCACAAAATGAGAATACATTTTATAGCGTCTAACCAAGACTTGCTATTTAATCAGTTTATTTCAAGCCATAATTAGGATACATTAATGAATCAATTGCTGAATTCATTCAGTGTGTATTTTAATTAGAAAGACACTCTTGATTCCCAGAGACGCAACAAATGACTGCAGTTCAGTAATTTATCCTAACAAAACAAAGAAAAGGCCTCTGGAAATTTAAATTAAAACTGTGATGAAAACTAATAAGATCTATGCTTTGCCCATGATTAGTTAAGCAAACACTTGCTCGTCGACACTTGCAGTCATCATTTTGAAACACTTTAAACAACTTGTAATCAAATACTCAGGTTTTTCTGCTCAGCCTGGCAATTGAATCAAAATTTAAAATATGATAATGAGTAGAGTCCAGAGGAACATTAAAAAGAGGTATTTATTGTAGCTTGTATTGCACTTAAAGGGACAGTTCACCCCTAAATCAAAGATACATATTCTCCCTCTTAAGCAGGATTTATACTTGTGTGTGAGCTCTACGCATGTGGCCTACACCGTTGTGAGTATTTATACTTGTATGGTGGTGTGTCTGTCACTCTGCAGTTACACCTCCAAAACACTAGCTGGCAGCGGGGTTTCTGTGAAGTGCTGTAAAGTTTAGTTGATTCAAAACGCACCCAAAACACAGACCATTTCAAACACAAGTACACAAATCAGCTTCACTATAACTCACAGCATTCACAGACAAAGCACTTGTCTTTATCTGGACACATTTTCCCCACAAATACAACATGCTAATGTTTTTAGCATAAGCCTATGGCATTTTACATTGTATAAATTAACATTTAACAAAGGTAACGTTACAAAATTCAGCTCCGTTACAGCTCACAAGGTTCACTGACAAAACAACACGTTTTCCCAAAGAAAAATAACATGCTAACGTTATTAGCACAAGCCTATGGCATTTTACATTGTATAAATTAGCCTAACAGCTAGCAGAGATTTCCTCAGCTCATATGAAGCCAGGATAAATCACACACAAGACTTAAAAAGCTATTTTTGTGGAGGCTTTATTGTCTTCACAATTTATTGTTTCTTATCTGTGAAATAAAAATAAATAAAAGATTTGTTTCCACTGAGGGAAATGGTTTCAGCTTCCAAACATAGACAGGATTTCTGTGTTGCCGCGACTTGTAGTTTCATTTCTGGGGCGGTGCACGTCAGGGTATGGCGTAGGGCGTACAGTGTCAATTTGACGCAGAAGTATAAATCCTGCATTACCTGTCGTACTGCTTATCAGTCCAGATTATTTTGGTATGGGCTGTCGAGTGTTGAAAGTATTGGCCATAGAGATGTCTGCCTTCTCTAATGGAAGTAGATGGGACTTGGCTTGTGGTGCTCAAAGCACAAAAAATAAATAAAGAAAGAAAGAATTCGAAAAATCCAACTGCAGTGTCTCTTTCTAAAAATCATGACCTGGTTACTCAAAAATATCCACAGACCTTGATGTGAGCAGTTTCATGTTTCATTCATGAACTATGAACCACTGCGCAGAGGACATCTACCGCAAGCTCACCTAGCATCACTGAGCTCACTAACATTACAGCTCAGCCGAGGAGGATGCCATCAATGTTTACAGCTCACACTGTCACCAGCACGAGCACCTTGTGCATGAGTAGATGCAGGCTTTCTTCTGTGTGGATATTTCCAACACTCAACAACTCACATGAAAACAATCTAGACTGATAAGTAGCACTACTAGTAAGAGGAAAAATGTGTTTTTTGGATTGTGCTGTACCTTATCCTTCTAAAGGTACCCAAGGGCAAACATTAAATCACAGCTACAACAGCAGCAAACACAAAAAGACCAATGATCCAAGCATAAATCATCAATGATGATCATCTATGTTGTGACTGTCTGATGATCTTTGTGGCTCTTAATGGTCTGTTAGCTGATTGATGACAACAACAAAGGTATTACTTGCTGCTAAATAATTACAGCTTTAATAATGACATACTTTCAAGCACTGATTGTTGCTGTTAATTGTTTTGTCTTTAAAAATATTCATTTCCTGTTTCCTCCTATTTTTCAGTCACACTGAGCTACAAACGCTGACATGTGATTAAATGAGATATCAGTGTAAGACTTTAAAGCTAAATTAAATAAAGTGAACTACCCTAAATGCAAAAATGAATCTCCGACTCCTAATAATGTTTGACGGCCTAATTCCTCAGTCTACGAGTCAATTTCAGTCACTCCATTTGTCCATTTCTAAGCTCTACAGATCACTCTTCACCCTGTAGTGTACCGGAGTAGAATGTCAAAAGAGCCATAAAGAGAGCAGTTTGGGAGGCATTTTATTGAAAGGTGCACACAAAATTCCCATTTAATGTTGGCATTTATCTACTCACCTCAGGGAACCCTTCAGACAGAACTGAACTGGAGATCAGTCTCATTTGGCATGTCACTTATTTGTAGCAATGTCAAAAAAAAGCCTCTCAAACTTCCCCATTTCACTTTGAGGTTTAGTGGCACTTTTCAGCAGAAAGCAAAGCTTTTGTGTGAGTAATTTTTGCCTTTTAGCTGACAATTATGTTCCAAAACTGATTGTCAATTGTCATAAATATTTAGAATTGATATATTTCTTGCTGTGCTGGCATCATGGTTGCCATGAAATGATGTACAGTCATTCGTGGTCCCCAGAGGACGAGTCTTTTGAGGATCTCTCCATGTTTCATCTGTTGCCATCATCTAGACATGCACCGATCCGATATCTGAATCGAATATCGGCCCTGATATCATCAAAATAGATGGATTGGATATCGGAAAATGCAACCTATACCTGAGGCAATCTTTTCCCTTTAAATCGATTGCGACGCGAGCTACGTCATACGTCACGGAGCGAAGGAGAGAATCTGCTGTGTGGAGGTATTTCACGCTATTTCAACTGCTGTTGCACAATTGTTTATTTTTGTTGAAAATAAATAGTTCATCATTGCTTTAATCTGTTTCATCTTGTTTTGTTTGATCTTAGGCAAGAACTGTGTAGTCATCAATGCCTGATGCCTCTAGTCTTTTCTGTTCTACATGTAAAGGTATATAGCTTTTTAGGTCAGCCATGGTATCAGATCGGTATCGGGTATCGGCTGATACTCAAAGCCACAGCATCGGGATTGGTATCAAAACTGAAAAAGCTGGATCGGTGCATCTCTACCATCATCAGGTCAAAAGTGTGATTTGTCCAACACTTTGATTTATGCCCAAATAGCTTGTAAGTAAAACTAATACAATATTACCTGTAGTGTTGATATTTTTGGCTTTCAGTTTCAACAATCTTGGATGAATTTCAAGGACATTCGGTACAGATATACATGGCTCCCAGAGGATGAATTATGTTGACCTTGGGGATCTCTTGACTTGTTATCTAGCACCACCAGCAGGTTAAAAGTTTTTCTTATCCACTGAGATATCTCAACATCCATCGGCTGAATTAATGTAAAATTCTGGTACAGACATTCAGGACCGAGGCCGGTTCTACGCAGGGGCAAGAGGGGGCAATGCCCCCTTAAACAAATGTCTTGCCCCCTCAAATCAAATCCGCCGAAAAAGGCACAAAACAGAAAAGTTTTCTCATCTGTCTCCACTCCACTCCGTGCTGTGTGCCGGCTGTGTGTGATCTACTGTCTGCAGTTGGCAGAGACCCTCCCCCCAGTAAACACCCAATCACTGTTCAGAGACCCTCCCCCCAGTAAACACCCAATCACTGTTTAATATGCAAATGAGCCAAGATGCATCGGCCTCAGGTTACTCAGTCTCAGTGAGGCAGAATGCAACAGTAGGTGAAGCTCCATTAAACTCGTCGTAGCGTCTCGATCGTGTTGTGAGATACTTAATATATAGGCTAGTTAACAACAAATGTGAGCATAGAGAGTGAGCCTTTCAGTGCGAACGTTTCTTCAGTCACACAAGCACAGCGAGAGATGAGTGCCTGCTGCATGTCACATCCTGAGGACAAATGCCCTGTGTGTGCCAGACCCCTACATAAAGCCCCGCACAGCCTCTAGTTCTGAACGCTGTTTTTTGATAATCACAGCTTTTTTTTTTTACAAAGCTTTTATTAACTTTTCACTCCTGCAGCTTTCTGGAGTGAAGAGACATCTGTTAAATTGCTACCAAAAAAAAAAGACAAAAAAACAAAACAAAACAAAAAAGTATAAAATGTTCTGCTCTAGCCTATATCTGTTGTGTTTGTTAGTTCTGTTAGTTTGATAAGTTTTTTTTTTATAAGACTAGCTTTGGTAAATACTGGCTATAGTGAGGTTATTGTGATTATTAGGTTCAAATTTATTTCATGTGTCTAGATGCCTAATGGCCATCCAATAAGATAAATGTTAAGATGTTGGTTGTGCCTGGATGAAGGATATTTTTATTTTATTTTTTCTTAATTTTTATTTTATATTTTGTTTATTTCATTTTTCAGTTTTCCTCCCTGAGCGATTGCCACTTTATTGTGGTCAGGGGGTTTGCGTGCCTCAGTGACCCTAAGAGCTATACCAGCAGGAGCTTAGTCTTCAGGTGGGACACCCAAGTTGGACAGGTCTTAGGGTAGAGGGCTCCCAGAGGATGAATCTTAATGACTTTGGCAATCTCTTGACTTTTCCTTGAGCGCCACACTTGTATTGTTTGTGAGAAAGGTCTCTCAACAACTGTTGGATTGCCTGCCATGAAATTTGGTACAGACACTCATGTTCCCCTCAGGATGAATTGTAATAACTTTGGGGACCCCTTAACTTTTCTTCTAGTGCCATCATCAGGTCAACATTTAAATTTGACCAATACTTTGGACTGTGACTGATAAATGATTTCCATTCTTTTACTGTGGAAAATTACAATACAGACGATGCATGATAGAATAGTTATATGGTGTTTTGAACATAATGTACATGCCAACACTGAAAACACCAAGAAGCAATGAAATGTGACCTTCAGCAAGCTGCCATGCAGTGTCTATGGAACCTAACCTTCATGCCCAGGCCAGAAATCTTGGTGTCATCTTTGACTTTGCTTTAAAATTTGACAAACAAATTAACTCCGTAGTGAAAGGCTGCTTTTACCAACTTAGAAACATCATCATGACCTGAAGATAGTCACCAATGCCCTAATGTTCTCTGTTTGGATTACTGTAACGTCTTGTATGTGGGAATAAGCCAGTCCTCCTTATCCCACTTGCAGTTGGTACAGAATGCTGCTGCTAGACCTTTAACTGGAACATGGAAAACAGATCATATCACACCTGTGCTGGCGTCCCTGTACTGGTTGCCGGTCAAGTTTCAGTCTGAGTTTAAGGTCCTACTGTTTGTTTTTAAAGCCTTACATGGCCTGATGCCCAAGTACATCTCTGAGCTCCTCTGCCCCCTTTGCAACCCTATATCTCTCAGATCCTCAGACCAGTTGCTTCTGGCAGTCCTGCAATTGAGACGAAAGGGGGAAGGGCGATTGTGCATTCGCAGTAGCCACCCCATAGCTTCGGAACAACTTACCCTTTTCAATTAAGTGCTCCCCCCCTGTAGACATGTTTAAATCTAAGCTGAAGGCCCACCCCCAGCTGTTTTATCTTTCATATTTTATTTTCAGATCTTACTTTTATGTGCATTATTTTTGTGCATGTGCATGGGGTTTGGTATGTTATTTCTTTCACGTATTGCTGTTACCATGTAATGTTATTTCACTTATTTTATTTCATATATTTTTTGTACAGCACTTTGGTCAACACTGGTTTGTTTTTAAAAGTGCTTTATACATAAATTGGATTTAATTTGATTTGAAAGTTGTGGCAGCTGCTCCATGCTCAGCGAGATGTGACTGTCCTGTTTATACGACAACGATTTCAACCGAAAATGGTAAACTTTAGTTGTGTTTTGGCCGATCATTTACACGACAGCAGCATTTTGGGTGCCTGAAAACGCGACGTTTTAAAAACAGCTTTCGGAGTGCAATTTTTTGGAAACGGCACCGTCGCCGTTGTCATGTAAGCTTGCAATATGCAGTTCCTCTTAAAATGGATACTCTTTGCACACACGCATAACGGTTCCAGTGACTACGCATGCGCGAGAAAGTCGACCATCACAACAACAATGGAAGACTCCCGAGCTCTGTTTGTGCTGCTCACCCTATTGAATTCATCAACGCTTCTCCAGCAAAGTGTAGATTTACTGCAGCAACTCAGGGGATTGTTTTCACGTAAACATGGCCTAAAAGATGGGTATAGTTTAACTTCTGACTGTGACTTGTGTCCTGTGACTCTTGTAACTTGTTGATCTATATGACAAAGAAATTCTTCCTGCCTGAAACACATGAACATGCCACCCAGCCTCAGAAATATGTAATTATTGCTGTGAGTCACACTTTGTTACTGTTTGGTGTGTTTTTGCTGTAAGTACCACACTCATGACAGTTTCAGTTTGTTAATTTTAATGTCAATCAATATCAATCAAAGTATCACATGTAATTAGAGATTTAAGAGAGTTAGATTTTTCTATTTTTGTGTTTATTCAGGCAGTCTCAGGCAGAATAAATCAATGACAGTTTTTTCCCCTACTTTGCCTCCATCTCTTTCCTTCTCTCGGGAGTACACACACACACACACACACACACACGTCTGACACATACACACACCATCCCTCTCGCTCTGTCTCACTCGTTCCACTGCCACCCTGGAGAGTTCACTGCTCTTGCTGTTTTAACCTTCAACCCAGGTTGTCCATGCTACGTACGCTGCGTGTCACTCAGTGAACTGTTTGTTTGCCACTCATCGCTCACTGCCCTGCTCCTGTCCCCACACGGCTCCCTGCAGGCCACAAACCACTGGAGTGATTTCACATCACAAGCCCCGTCTACACAGGCTACTTCCCCTCATAGCAGCTGGTAATTTACTCCAGACAAGGCATCTCTGCTCTTATCACCGAGATAACGCTGCATTCTTCTTCAGCTCCCCCCTCTTCTTCTGTGTCTCTTTTTCCCTACTCCACAGCAGCTTTACATGCTCTGCATGCAGTATGACTCACCATACAAGGTGTTATCAGTGATAATACTGCAGCAAATAAAGTCACATATTACTCCTCCAGTACGTGATGTATTTACACTTCAGCGAGCAGCTAGTAATTAAAAGTCAACATCAAGCATGGTGTCTTGCTTGTTTTGACTTGTCAACTTCACACAGTCCTGCCCCCCTACGGCTGTGAAATCTATACAGTAGCACTGACTCTAAAGAAATAATGACACGGCACTGTACAATACAGAGAGAGAGCCTCGAGGACTGAGATCTCCATTTGGGTTCCTGCCAATGCAACAGTTGCAAGCAGCAGAATAAGAAAGCTTAAAGTTGGCAGCAACACGGTAAACACTGACAAGAAACACGTGCAGTCTCACTGACACGCTTCAACAAATAACCTCCATTTTCACTCTGCTGCACTCACAGTTTCCTCCTATTCTCTCCCTGTGTCTCCACCTCAGCCCTGCTTCTCCATGGTTTCCATGCGTCAAATTGCTTTTGAACTTCCGCTGCAAAAATCATCATCTTATCAAATCCTTTCTCTCTATAACGGACTCCTTTTAAATCTCCTCTTTAAAGAAGTGAAAAAATGCAATAGTTCAGTGAGAATATTGTAACTTGTTTCCAGTAGAAATCAACATGTTCTAAAAAGAGACAGGAGGTTTCTGCATACAAGTCAAAAAAGACCAATATTAAAATACCTTATGGTGCACTGCGGACACAACCAAACCGACATCAAAGAACTAGCGGCGATGAAAGCCAACTGTTGCGTCGTCTGCGTCGCCTCACATTGCCCTGTGTCAGTTGCATTTGAACACACTACAAAGACTACATCCGACGGCCAAGTAGCACGTACGTTCTGCACCTGCGTGAGAGAGAGCGGAGTGAGAGAGTGGTTCATCCTGTCAGCCGAGGGGTTCTTATCCGTGCAGCCGATCCCGGTGTTTCCTCCGCAGGCTCCACTTCACTCAGCTGCCCGACAAACCCGCTGCTTCCTCCCACTTTAACCTGAATAACAACCCAGGGCTCGGTGCTCCGGTTAGATCCAAACGGAGAGCCGGGGCTAGCTCAGAGTCTAGCGGAGGCTAACTGGCTGTGCTTCCCTCCGGTCATGCTGTGGCTAACGCCTAGCCTCCCAGCTAGCCCCGGCTCTCCGTTTGAATACAAATGGAGAGCCAGGGCTAGCTTGGAGCGGCTAGCGGAGGCTAACGGGCTGTGCTTCCCTCCAGTCATGCTGCGGCTAACGCTCCGCTAGCCGCTCTCAGCTAGCTCCGGTTTGTTATTCAGGTTAAAGTGGGAAGAAGCAGCAGGTCTGTCGGGCAGCTGAGTGAAGTGGAGCCTGAGGAGGAAGCACCGGTTAGCCCCGGTTTCACTACAGGCAGCTTCACTCGCTACAGGGGCGAGGAAATAAAACCTGAACAGCCAATCAGAGGGATCTCTCTCACCGACAAGCTCCGCTGCCGATTCAGCATGTTCAATCAGCCAAAAAGCCGCCGACGCCAAAGTGCCGACACACCACAAAAACTAGGGCGACAGACGCTCACCGACGGCCCGACTTTGGTCGAGGGCAGACCGTCGGCTTGGTGTGTCAAGGCCTTTAAATTGGAAGATGTTGAGGGACTTTCCACAAAACCTTTATTTCATTAACCAAACAAAAAGTTAATGTATGTTGTCCAACAAGCAGCAGCAGAAGAAAAACAATACAATACAAGCTCTTGAGGTAATTGCTAACGTTAGCATTGCAATATGTTCACAATGACGATGCTAACACACTGATGTTTTGCAGGTAAAGACCGGTTTCCAAGTGACATTATCAGGGAGATGTGCACATTTGCCTGGGTAGAAAACAAACCAGAATGACTAAGAGCTGTTTTTGTTTTAAACCCTTCAACTGCACAAATCACAAAAGTAACAGGTGGTAAAAAATCAGACATGTGCGGAGTCTCTTCTCATAATCTTGTGTGGCTGATAAACAATACTTTTTAAATCCTGAATTGGCACAGTGTGCTGAGATTTTGCACTCATGTAACGTGTTAATGACTAATATATGTTAAACAAACAGGAGGATTTTTAAACAAGCTGGTATTAGATGACTAATATCCATATATCCTAACATGCTGTCGAACAATAGGAAGTACATACAGTAGGCTGTATCAATTAGGGATGTCAACAATAACCATTAATTAGTTAACTGCAAAGAATATTTTTGAGGTTTTGCATGTCTGTAGGTTGATTTTTCCACTCTTAAGTCTACTGCACTGAATACCGCCCAGATCTGGTGGGAAACAGACGCTCCTTGTACCCTGAGGGCAGAAGCTCTCAGTGCTGTCCTGGTGTATCCGCTCCTTTCTTCCCGACTTCAACCTGAATGGTTCTCCCCACTTGTCATTATGCTAACTTATGCTTCCTCACATCCTCTCTCTTCCTCTGCCATCATGGGGGATCTTCCAATACCTTAAATGCGCCTCAAGGAGACAGGGAGCGAGCAGATGGGAGGCTTCTGGGGTGGCACAGAGTGAGGAAACACAGGTGTATCCTATGTCTTTTATCTGGTGGCGCAGTAACTGACTTCACGTCTGAGGGATGCTAAGGACCCAAGGATTTCTCATTTGGCAGCTCCTTTGTCCTAGTGACCCTTCCTCACATCTCTCTCTCATATCTTCAGTGGAAGGAGCGAAGATGCAAGTGAGGGAAGCAAGGAAACACTGTAGCATAATAAAAGTGGCCCTTGCTTTATTCTGGCAGCATCTGGTGTATATATCGTTTAGACAGGGTAGGCAGTTTTTCTAATGCTGATGTTTCTTGAGTTAAAGAGGGCGCCTGTGCTTTTATATCTTAATGCTGGTTCATGTTTTGGGACATTTTTCACTACCTGTAAAGTTAATTTTGTGCAGTCTCTGTCAGCATTATGGTTGCTAGTAGGGGTGGGGAAAACAGTTGATACAGCATAATATTCACAATATTTTGCAGGGCAGTGTTGTATTGATACACGGACGCCAAGCAAGAAAGAAAGATAAAATCAATTGCTTTTTTGGTTCAATAGATGGTACTAATGGTTTTGTTTTCCCTGGTGAGGTCACCAGAGTTCTCAGTCAGCTGCATTTGGCAGGAAGTTCCAAACAAAGATGGAGGCACCGGAGGAAGTATAGACGCGCCATCTGCAACTAAATCAAACATCTTGACTTATTTTGGATTTTTTAACACGGAAGGAAAGAAGGACTTGGATATGACTCGTGCGATTTTCAAGCAGTGTCATTTGAGAATAAAATATGAACACGAGCTACGAACATGAGGGCTCACCTCACACCCTGCCATCCAGCGGTAGTGTTAGCCGCTGATGGCCGAGCTAATGCTAAACCTGCTCTGCCAGAAAAATTAACCAACACTGGACGCACTTAGCTCGACAAAACTATCATCCAACTCTGAGAGAGCGAAGTTAATAACACAGTCCATCACCTACTTGTGCAAAGATCTGCGTCCATACAGCGTTGTTGAAAACAAAGTTTTGGTTACATGCTAAAAACACCCCGTCGGTATGTGACTCGGTCCTGACGATTTTTCACCAACACAGCTGTACCCAAGCTCTACAGAGAAGTGAAGCATAAAGTTGAGGGATCTTTGAGGAGCCTACAGCAGGAAGGGTGGCATTAACTTGTGGCGCCTGGACTTCAAGGTCAGTGGTGTCTGTCAGGTCTCGCTTGATCAAAGGGGAGATGTCTACGGTGGCCGTGAGAGGTCACAACACAAGCAAACTCGTGTTTTTTGATGAATACCGCGACCATTCGCTTGTGACTCAAAAACTCAGCGTCTCTTCTATTTTCGAGCTTGCATGCGAAAGCAGCGCGAGTCAAGCAGCACGTAGAACGGATGCCGTGTGAATGCTCTAACCTGTTACATGCTCGCCGAAATGAAAAAGCGAGTAAACAGCGACCGTTTGTGAGCGCTACGCGAAATGCAAAATGCAGCAAGAGAGTGGGGGGTTGTGGTTGTAACAGAGAACGCTTCCAACATGGGTGTTGCCAGTTCAGTTTTCAGGTGTGTGTGCGCAGCACTTCTGACAGATTCTGTGACGGTGTTGGTCAGTCCGTCTGCTTTGCATCACATTTTGCTGCAATAAGAATGATTAAAGTCAGATGAACAGACTGAAAACTTAATGTAAGTTGCTTCATTTTTAAATACTGAAAACGTTCATAATTAGGTTATCATGGCTGCTGACTGACTGATGCATTTATGGAAATGTCATTTTTCTTGCAAATAGTTAGCAATAAACCAATATTTGACAAATCTATGATGCAAACTCATCAGATCTGTGCTTCACTCTTGCTCACATCTAAAGCAGACATTTGATGACGGCTTCCAGTGCTCGTCAGTTTTTGATACTTGATACACATTTTAATGAATACAGAGAAAGTACTGCGGTTTGGTACCCAGCCATATACTACAGTGCCAGATTTTTCACTTGTTTTAGGAAAACAAGACTTCCCCTCCTCCCAACAGTTTTCTGTCTACACTCGGTGACATTTAAATGCCATTAAAATTTTCTTGAAAGCTGGATTTCCATCTGTGCAAGACTCACCCATTGTGTGTAGGAGAAACCACTGCGCTCATGAGGACAAGTAGGCGTACAAAGGCTGCTTTAAACTTTGAGAGATGCACGACCTTCTAGTATCTTTAGCAAATAAGATAATTCACAGATTCATTTCACATCTTCTTTGCTACCAAATGTGACGTAAGCCATATATAATCTTCTTTGTTATCAGTCTCTGTTTGCATTGAGAAATACTGCTACAAGGAAGGCAATTAAATGGATTCATAGGGCTGTCATAGCATAGCACTGAGGTCTTTATTATTCAAGGAGGAGCAATCCAATCTATGCTAAAGGCTGTGCATGCTAATCGTATGTAGCCTACTGCTAGTTCCACTGCATATTGGATTACTAAGCTCTCACTTGGTGTTGTTTCATGTGGATCATCAATGCAAATACTCACTCTAATCCACTCCCTGCTTCAGTGACCATGCATCACATCAGTGTGAACTGAGGATATGTAGAGGCACTTCTCTCTCTAAGTGTGTGTGTGTGTGTGTGTGTGTGTGTATAGAAATACATCATATTTTCTACATACATTTTTGAATATGATCATGTTATTAATTACTTTTATGTGGTATGTGGAACTGTATTATAGAGAGCACCATCTGGATCTAATGTTTCATTCATTAAGTTATATTTTCTATTGTTTATATCATTAAATCAAAGTTAATAGACTAGCTATATGTACAGTTTATCTTTACAAGCAGAGATACAACAACAGAGTCACATTTCAAGTGATTGTGCCGCCCTGTGTTGTGGTTATTAATCTAGAAATTTAGTTATTTTCCACCTTGCATTTAATTTACAGTAAACACAAGAGGTATAAGGCTCATTTATATTCTCTTCACGTGTGAAAATAGATACCTATAGTTCCATATGTCCTTTATGTTGCCATAGATACAGTCAGTACATGGCACTAGCAGGCAGAAGCAAAGGTTTCTGACAACAGCAAACATGGCGACGCTGGAGGAGTGCGTAGAAATGTACCTTTTAGAGAACTGACAGAAGGCTCCGTCCATGTCTGTCTGTATACATATCTAACATTAAGCACGAATGAGCCATTTCTTTAAAATAGGCAGGTGTGACCAGACTTTGTGTTTTTTATTTTGTTTTTACTTAAACCTTTAACTCATCCTACTATTAAATGGAGAAACCTCTGTCCCTCCATCCGTCTGTCCCGTCTGTCTGTCATTAGTCTGAGTGGGCGGAAGTTCGCTGCATAGATCAGCCTCTCATTGGGCGGAACGAGCCACCCGCTGAAGTCCCGCCCTACAACCTCCGGTTGTGTAGCAGTTTTCAACCGTTTTCTACACGTCCTTTACTAACTTTTGCGTTGTTTGATCTTGCAGGGATGTAGCCATTTTTCTGCCATGGTTCGCGTCCTGTAGGCGATATTTTTGTGGGCGTGTTACACCAAAACCTGTTTCCCCCCAGCAATATTTTTGCAAGCGCACCGTTGCTGTGGCACCACCCAGAACGATTGTGATTGGTTGAAAGAAATAAAAGCAGCCGGGGCGGTTTTTTCTCCAATCTTAAAGTGAGAGTCGGCCCAGCCAGACCTTTCTTTTCTTGAGAAAGGTCTGGTGAGCGAGACTAGTCTGTCATCATCCGTTTTCATCCTCACCGCTTTGACCTACTTCTCTGAACTTGCACATAGGCTTTCATCTTGGTCGTGCAGACAGCCATGATGCCGTTTTTGCATTTTACACCTGTGCTGGGACCACAGTTTGGCTGGGAAGCCTTTACTTTATCTCCAACACTTGCGGATCGAAACCTCTATGTGTGTACCTGTGTGCCCTGCGCATGCGCGTGCCTCTGTGCCGTTAGCCGAAACTATGCTCCATGTATTTTGCCATAAAGCATGTTTCTAAATACAGTGTGCATTGTTTGTCTTACATTAATATTTATTACACAGTGCATTTACAGTGCTCTGATTTTGCATCTCCTCTAATATACTGTTTGTGATTTCTTATTCCTCTATACATAACACATCCCCGGGTATGGACTAGTTTAAATCTTAATGAAAGTCTAAATTAAAGGCACAAATTATATCAGTGTATTATTTAACTAAAGAAGGATTACAGGGGTTTTTCTTTGAGTTTCAAAAGCTTCACACAAACTAACTCATGCAGAACATTCACTCAGTCATTTAGTAGCTGTATCTGCCATTTGACTTACATAAGTGTCCTCCATCAGTACACGCCTGTTGTTGATGTCTTTACATCTACGTCTGGGAAATCGTTAACAAGCAACGTCTGTTTAACATTTCCATTCACCCCCACAGGAAAATATGAGATGATAAACCTACAGTAAATTGCATATATTAAATGCAGTTTTCTGAGTATAACAAGGAACGCATGATTATATATTGTTGTTACCTGTATCCACGGTAAAAGCCCTCAACAAGTGAAGCATAGATTCCAATAATATGACCTTGCTTTCTCAAAATAAAGGTATGTAGTCATATGTACATTACTGTAAAGGCAAAACTAAATTAGCATTGATGGAAACACCACTTTCTAAATCACGATATTGACTCCATTAGGAGTCCTCTGCAATGTTGTAATTTATTGAACTTATTTTCTTTTTTACTGTAGATGTATGTAGCCTATATATATATGGAATTATATAAAGACGTGAGACTGAACATCACCCATCCACCCACCCATCCTGTGATGCTATCTGTAGTGTATAGCTGTAGTCTTTCTACCTTGCCAGTATACTATAGAATTTAAGAGCAAATACAGTGAACACAAACTCCTCATCCCACCCACGACCAGCAGACCAAAAATACACTTCAGTTGGGTCCCTGTTCCAATCCTAACCTACAGATGAGCACAGCGAGGTGATAATATGCAATCACACTTCCAAATTTACCCTTTCCTTTCTACAAATAGCATTTCTGGCTGGACTCTGTTACTCATAATGTAATGAACAGCCTTGTTGCTGTGAAAGCTGTGGTGGTTATTAAGAGCTACCTTTTGCATCTAAGCGTTTTTCTTTGCTTCAGCGTCACTCAAATTGTAGTTCATCATCAGTGCATCAGTCTTTGTGCTCAGTGCTTGCGCTATTGTCCTCATAATGGCAGTGCTATTATGTTGATGTTTAGCTGGCATTATGTTTACCATGGCGTGTTCACAATCTGGCAGATTAGTATGCAAACATTTGCAAATTAGTTCTTAAAGCAAAGTGCAGCTGAGGCTGATGGGATTGTTGTTAGTATTTGGTTATAACAAAGTATTGAGAAAATGAAAGTTTGACCCAACGATGGCACTAAATTGCAGACTGTTTTTAATATCATCCCGACTCAGCTTTTTCAACTAAAAATGCTTTTAAATCCTGACAAAACTAAGGTAATGTTGTTTTCAAATAGGTCAAAACCTGACAGCACCTTAGATATTGTTACAACTCAAGGAAAGAAACTAGAGATTGTCTCCTGCTATAAATATCTGGGCATATGGATAGACGACTGCCTGTCTTTTAAACCTCAGGTGAATAATCTTCTTAAAAAGCAGAAAGAAACTAATTTCTGCAACCTTTTTACCACTTCTTGATTATGGTGATATTTTATATATGAATGCTCCAGCCCATTGTTTGAGGATGTTCAATCTGCAAATCCATCGGTTTAAAAAAAAAAGAAAAAAAAAAAGGATTTTTTTTCTTCCTTTACCTCTGGAGGCACAGCTCGGAG
Source organism: Epinephelus moara (assembly GCF_006386435.1). Classification (NCBI taxonomy): domain Eukaryota; kingdom Metazoa; phylum Chordata; class Actinopteri; order Perciformes; family Serranidae; genus Epinephelus; species Epinephelus moara. The sequence continues at coordinate 9,802,938 of NC_065514.1, read as the reverse complement.
CTTTTCGACTATTGGAAGTGCAGGGGCCTCGGGGATCACTCAACCCCTTCACTTCCGGCGGTGCCCCCAGGGAATCGCCTTGTTGTTTACAAATACTTCCAGGTAGAAAACCAGCAGAGTTTAGCTATATATTTAAATATCTCACATTTTTCACGTCACTATATCACCGTTTAGACTAATCTGATGTTTGTAAAGTCTATAAACACAATGATTGAACAAAAATTGCTATTTCTGTGTGCACGTTTTGTAATTAATAACATGGTTATCGTAGATTAGCTGGGCTAACCGTTAGCTGTTAGCCCCGTTAGCGGTGTCTGTAGTAACTCAGTAACTCAATAAAC
>NC_065514.1:9800216-9802552 GCF_006386435.1 Epinephelus moara | reverse complement strand
GGTGGAGCGGTCGCCATGGACGCGGAGCTTGCTGTTTCTGTAGGTACACATTTCCTGGGGACACCTGCACGTCTCGGTCCTGCCCCCTCCATTGTGATTGGCTAAAGCGCAGCATCGTTCAAACTCATTCATTTTCATTCTACAATGTAAATTGCAGAATCTGTCTTGAGAGATTAGAGGATGTTGGACACTGCGTATCACAGTGCTCTGAGATTTGTCACAAACTGTGCAGTACTGACTCATCGCTGTACTCTGTATTCCAGGATTGGCTGGCCCTCACTGATTATGCGAAGGCTCAGTCACTGGTACCTGTTTATCTATAAAGCCATGCTAGGCATGCTCCCTTCTTATATCTGCTCTTTGATTGTTCAGAAAGCTGGTGGTAGCTATAGCTTGAAATCGCAAGATGTTGTCCTATTGTCCTGTACCAAGTGTAAGGACTGAACTGGGAAAAAAGGCCTTTAAGTGCTCGGCTCCTCTTACCTGGAACAGCCTTCAAAAAGACTTGAATCTTGGGAGCCTTATCCCGCTGCCTGATTTTAAAGTTCTGATAACCTCAATGATAAATCCATCGGTTAGTTCTTGTCATTGTCTGTAGGTATTTTAATGTTATCACTGCTACTGGATTCATACTACTTTTAATGTATTTGTTGTGTTGTGTCTTGTCTGTAACTTTTCATGATGCTGCTGTTTTGGCCAGGTCTCCCTTGAAAATGAGATCATTGAGCTCAGTGGGACTAACCTGGTAAAATAAAGGTAAAATAAAAATAAATAAATAAATAAATAAAAAGTCAGGAGATGGCCAAAGTCATAAAGACACATCTTCTGGGAACTATGGTGGTCTGTAATTTAGGGCTGAAAACTATATCAAGATACTTTTAGGCTATATCTCGATACACAATATATATCTCGATTTTTTTTCAATCTCATCCAAAGCACCTAATCATTGCTCGTACCTGGAGACAAAATTAAACATCACAATATTTCTGACCAAATGTCTTCTCTGATGCAACAAAGTTATAGGGATTACTTTTTGTTGTTGTTGTTGTTTTTTCAGGAAATATTGGCACAATGAGATTTTTGATCAATAATCATCAATAATGTGGACATAATGACTAAGTGGGTTATAACAGATAAGGCTGGAAGGTTGATACATTTACATCACTTTAAGGGGTCGACCATAAAACATCATTATCATTACTGTTACTGATATTATTATACCGCAAACAATATGTGTATATACTAAGTCGGCATGATCACTGAGTGTGTCTTTGATGGACATTGTTGTCTCTCAATGCAGAGCATTCACACAAGTCACACAAGTCAAAATAAAAAAAAGTCAAAATATTGCAGCTGGTAGTTAAAATGTTTCAGGAAGATCTGAAGAAATAAATCAGATGTTTACTCTTTGTAGGAACCACTTTACTTTCTCTTTCTTCATTCTAAGTGGCACTGACATTTCAAGGTCGCAGTTTGATTGATGTTTATTGGCACACGTCTTGTGCTGTGTCCTGTCGGTACAAAACGGAGAAGAACAGTGACTTCTTGTTCACTCACTGCAAAACAAAAATACTGTAGAGGTAAGTATACTGTGCACTATTATAAGCAGGGTATGTAGTAGCTGTAGTATAAGTGTCTCTACACGAAATATACTGTATCAACCTACGATACAACCATTAGGTACAAATTGCATTCCTGTCTGAGATGCACTTCTTGCAGCCACAGGCAGCAGAGCTCTTATTAACAAATAGCAGTTGAGTGTTTTGCTCCAGGACACTTAAACAAAGATCTACAGACACACTGATTGTTGTGTGAATCAAACCCGTTACTCACTGGGAAAGAACTCCTTGCTACCAGTTTGTTTTTGCTGCAAGGTAGATTAAGTCTTAAGACAACACTGTTCTCAAACTGCTTGTTTCCAACATAATTAACATTATTGACCCCTACAGTGGAGCTAATTCGCATTCCTCCTGCACTGATTTGTTTTAATGAATGCTTCCCCAAACCAGCCGGTTGTGTGGAACCATGTGTGTACGCTGCATTCTTCACGACTCGGAGACGTGATGCAGACGGATAACTACGGTTGCGGGAACATGTTGAGTGTCAGCTGTCATGAGTCGGCTTGTACATCAGAAAAGTTCTCCTCTTGTGTTGTGGATGGACATAAACCGCGGCACTCTCAAGTCAATATATACAGTACATGTACAGTGGGGCAAAAAAGTATTTAGTCAGCCACTGATTTTGCAAGTTCTCCTACTTAGAAAGATGAGAGAGGTCTGGAATTTTCATCAGAGGTACACTTCAACTATGAGAGACAAAATGAGAAAAAAAATCCA